>NC_056729.1:623244154-623284154 GCF_019279795.1 Protopterus annectens | reverse complement strand
TATATATATATATATATACATACATACAAACATATGTATGTATCTATATACAGTTGATGTTATATGATTATTTGTGAGTCATACATAAATATATATATATATATATATATCTACATATAGCTGTCTATCTGTCTACATTTACAGATATATATCTGTCCATATGTCCATGCATGTTCGGCTCATATTTTGGCTTGTTCTTCATTCTCTTGGCAATTGTCATGGATGATCGCAGCATTGAAGTCAGTAACTAGTGCCAACACTTTTATGTTTCAGACTTCATCTCCTTCTACATATGTGTTCTAATACATATAACTGTGTAATTAGCAACATTTTAAGTGTATTAGAGAATTAGTTGACATATATCCCTATGTGTACCCACAGTGTGGCATACTTTGTCCAGACTTCTTGCATTAACAGGTTGTATGGTATGATATTAATACATTTCCTGCACTGTTGATTTATTGTGCTGGATGATATGTTTGTAAAAACATCAGGTTATGTATATCTGCCATTGTTTAGTGGTAAATCACTTTGTGTAGGGTCCTGGGTTCGAGCCTTGGAGAGGCAGATTATTTTGTTGCTGGGCAGAACAAGGGACGTTGGATACAGAGTGATTAAGGCACTTTT
This sequence comes from Protopterus annectens, assembly GCF_019279795.1. Lineage (NCBI taxonomy): Eukaryota > Metazoa > Chordata > Ceratodontiformes > Protopteridae > Protopterus > Protopterus annectens. The sequence goes on along the minus strand of NC_056729.1, from coordinate 623,283,527 downwards.
AAGCAGTTGTAATCAGGTTTGCGCGTGTTTGCGTGCCAGTAAGCACTGCCAACCTCTGCTTATGTTTTCTTACAGTCAGTTAGCTTTGAAATTTCTCAACCTGTGTAGGCATAGCTTACTCCAGCGCAAACCCGTGCAAACCTGCGCAAACTCGCTTACTGCTGCTTAAAAGTGCTTACTGCCAATTACCCCCACGCTGATTTCTTTAAAAGAAAAGAAAAAGGGGTTGATAGGAAAGTGGTGAAAAATGGGGCACAAAGATGGAAAAAACACTAGGGAAAATAGCTAGGCATGTGCAGGAAGGATATAGGAAAGGTCCATAGCTGCCCATTTCTTCTACAGCAACAGCTGTGCATATACACTAAATTTGCAGGTATATTTGGAGCCTCAATCCCCTGGGAGAGGGGTGAGGACAACATATATTCATTGTGATGCCAATTAGACCAGATTACATGTGTCCAGTGGACACGTGTGCAAAATGGACAGCTATGTATGGGGCGAGATTTTTTTGTGGGAACAGATTGCCCTTTCTTTTTTCAGGTGAGAGTGGGATGTTGGGAAGGGGTAGCAGGTATATTTGGGGAGGTAGGTTGGGTAGTTTAACAGACAAGACACACAAGATGCATACATGGCCGGTATATGACACATGTGGGGGGTAAACACCTTGGACGGGGAGGGGTGTTTGGAAGTTGCAAGCCTATGATCCCACAACTGGAAAGAGTGGGACTGAGGTCCCCACCCATGGGGAGTCACCATTGCACCTTCATGGCCCTTAAGGTGGCTGTGCTGGTGGCTGTGTAGGAGGGGCAGGCTCACCCTCTAATAGCGCCACTCGGCCCTCAAGCTGGCGAAGTCCGCTCTCGATATTCCAGATCAAGCTCCCTATGCATCACTGCCTAGACTTGTTGATGGGTAACAAGTTCCCTTCCGTGCCCACTCTGAGAGGGGGCAAACCCCATCCCCTGCAGTGTTTCCACCCAAAGGTGGTGCAGGGCCCACGGAGGAGGAGGTCCCAGGCTGGGCCCCAGATGTTCTGGTGCCCTGTGCCATGGCAGGCTGAGGTGGGACAAATGTGTCCGCTGGGACCGGCCTTCCCATACGAGCTGTGTTGTCGCAGGTTTATGACAGATATGGGTTAGTAACAGTCAACAGCATTCAGGATTTGTTATAACAGCATTCATAGGTATTCCCATTAACCCAAAACACCAGATTTAACATAGTTGCAGAGCAAGCAGAACACATGCCTATATGGAACAACAGTGGCCATTACAGGAGCATGCAGGTTTCATTAAAGGCAAAAGGCCACCAATACTGGTGTATTTTAACATGGCACATGCATAGAAACAAATGTGAATATTTATAAACCATTAGGACATATGTTCCAACAAAAGTTTGGAGTGTACACATACCAGTTGAGGAGTGTCATTGGGTTATTTTGCACATATGGTAGGGGTGAGAGAGATTGAGAGAGTTAAATTAACAACTAATATATTCTTGCATAATCCAAAACACCCAAAAAGTGAACGGTACCTCACAAATGTATAAAAAAAACCCAAACGAAGGAAACACGCTCCAATAATTAATCCAGTAAAGTAAAAACAATAGTAGATTTTATTCCAAAGTTTTTCAGACGGTAAGCGCTTTCACAATAACACAGTATTGCTTCATCAGACGGTCTGATGAAGCAATACTGTGTTATTGTGAAAGCGCTGACCATCTGAAAAACTTTGGAATAAAATCTACTATTGTTTTTACTTTACTGGATTCATTATTGGAGCGTGTTTCCTTCGTTTGGGGTTTTTAATATAACCTTGTAATTTTCACAACATTCTTAGTCACTGCAGTGATCTTTCCCTTACATGTATTATTACACTACCCAATGGCCTTATATTGTACACTGGTATGTTTATAGCTTATTATATACGTGATCTGTGTCTTACATACAGGCGTGACAGGCTGCAGGTGTTAATGCAATGAGAATTGCTGTCATACACTTTGGGTGAGGTGCTAGATTGACAGGTTTGGTTTCATATACATTCTCTGACTATGTACACGTTTGACTATCAGTTATATGTCATTGACAGCTGCCTACATTTCTTGGATCATCACACTGAATTTTCAGGGGAACAGTGTACCAGGCTGGTGACATGGGCCATTTATCTGGACATGCTGGACATATTGGAACAGTTGTGGGGTATGAATATGCATACAACTTTCAATTTGTACATTCTAGCAAATTCTGTACAGTTGTTGGGTGTAATTATGCATACAGCTTTCTATCTGAACATTGTAACAAAATCTGTACAGTTGAGGGGTATGATTATGCATGCAACTTAGTAGCACTCCCAGGATTCAAACCCCTGCTGAGTGTGACAAAAAATTATAGCTAAAATCACAGTACATTGTGCTATCAGGGAATTGATGTAAAGCTTTTGACTGTTTTCTATCTAAATCTCCCTAACTTGTACAATATGACTGACCTCTTGGCACTTCCAACATTGTTATGCAGGACTTCATACACATTTTATCTGCATATCATGGTGTGGGTGACACTACTTAAGATACAACAGTACTATTTATAGTATGGAACAGATCACCAACATATGAGGGAAGAGTAAACAGAGGCACTCCAGTGGTTATACCTTTATTCACAGATTATTACACATTTATTTCTACTGGTACAACACTTTGTAAGGCACTTCTATTTATTTGTTATGACAGTGCATGCAGACTTATTACTAACCTGCCTCGCAATGCAGCCTTTGCAGCCTAGCATCATGGGCTTGCTGGTTCGCAGCCTGCTCATCTGCAGTTGTCAGAGAAATACAGTGATATTTATCCATACCTATCCATAGTGTACACAAGCTAGACAATTATTTACTACTTAGTAGAATGAGTACTTAGTACTGGGGCATTGGGCATCTGCCAAGACTCCTGGATCCACTGTTCCAGTACATCCCCCCTCTCCACTTCAGGTCAGCATGGTGGTGCCTGACCTGCTCACCAGTCTGGGGGATACCTGTGGCACTGGTGAGGTCATGGGTGAGACTGTCCCAGGCCTCCGTTTTATACTGCAAGACCTGGTACTTGCCCTGCAGTAGTCTCTGCTCATGGTGTTTTACCAGGAGCCATACCATGATTTTTGACTCCTGGATGCCCCAGCACTGCATTCTAAATTGAGTGCCTTCACCCACATCAGCCATTCTGCCTGCAGTAGGAAGCTACAACCAGTTATGAGAAGTATCCCCACCTGTGGGGTTTAAATACAGCCAATTTCCAGCACTTTCCCATGGTTGGCCAGTTTTGAAAACGCTAAGCTATGGGCACACCTGCTTACATAAGGTTGGCATGGCTTAAAGAGGTATATGTGTCTGGTATTCATGATTCTACACTTCTACTACTTCTACACTACACTGGGTTGAACACGGGCCTTTGGGTACAGAGTGATTAAGGCACTTTAAAGAAGTTGTAAGCGGGCTTGCATGGGTTTGTGCGATGGTAAGCACTGCTAACATCCGGTTACAGTTTCTTACACTCAGTTAGCTTCTACTTTGCTTAATCTGTGTAGGCAATGCTTACCCCCACACAAATGCACTTAAACATGCTTACTACTGCTTATTTGTGCTTAAACCTGCTCACTAGTGCCTTATTCATTATGACACTGACACTTCACATGTGCATTTAATGCAGTACTCCAGTTCACATTTAAATGTTATTCTGTAGGTTGTACAGCAAAAAGATGTAAAAATATGTTCATATACAGATTTCACATGGAAAATGGTATGTGCTACAGTGGGACTCGAACTGGGAAATCCCATTCATTAGGCGGATGCTCTAAACACTACACTATTGCTGTGCTGCTTCATTTGCATATATATATTCCTTGTTATCCTCTTCAGCCTTTTCAGCTGCTTTAACTGTATCTAAGCGATAGGCAAACCCACGCACCTATGGCTAGCTGTACTCGGGGTTTAAAAAAATAAATAAAAGGGTTTATTCATTTTATTTATATGTTCTGTTGCTGTTGAACACATGGGACTGTTGGTGGGGATATGCAGACACCTATGAGCAGTCTCGCTCATTTATTTCCAGTTTCTGCTGCTCTACTTTACAGGGGCATGTTTATTCTGAGAGCTCTGCTCTCAGACACACCCCCTGAACTCGTCCATGCTCCATGTAGGATTAGGAGGTCAGGCAGCGCTCCTTCATTAATATGCATGGTGCGCTGCCGTCCTCTTCCTAAACTGCCGCTTTCCTGCAGGACCAGATTAGTCCTGCACAGAAGATTAGTAAATCCAAGGGAAAGTACCAGAAATCAGAAAATAATGGTATAACATGATAATGAAAGAAATTTTATTATCTATATCTTTATCTATCTGTCTATATAATTTATATATATATATATATATATATATATATATATATATATATATATATATATATATATATATATAGCCATGGGCTGAATTTTCTGATATAAGAAAAAAGGAGGAAAAAAGAAAGTGAAGGTTGGAAAAGCAGTTGGAATGCTAAGATTTTAAGCGGTGGTTGACATTAAATAAATTTGCATTGAAAGGATTATTAAAAGCAAAGAAGGAGACAATCCATAGGATTCATTAACAATCGTGTGAAGCCTTCCTGATGTAAGCATGTTAGCGTGATGTGCAGCAGTACTAATCAAATATGCATGCTGCTCATCACACCTACATGTTTGCTGGCACCTTTTCATGGCCAGCAATAGTATTCGCAGCCATGGAAATGTGATTGCAAGCATGAGCACTGAATGTAAACAAAATAGCTTGCTTATAGGCAAAGATCATAAACGAGTATGCAGTGTAGCCCAGAAGTATTAAGGTCAAGTACAGTGAAAGAATACTGTTGGAGGGGAAGCAATATGGGAGAATTGTACAAAAATAATAATTGTTTTATACTGCATCACTAATTAATGCGGAAGGGGAAATGTGTAAAATGTACTCATATATTGCAGGCAAATGTGCTGAAGTGTCTTAAGAATCATTTCTGACATAAATCCTGCAATAGTGATGTAATGGCAATTAATGACAATGACAATACCTGAATTACGCACATAAAAATGGACATGCTAACAAACAATGTGATAGGGATATAAAGCTGTAGAGTAACAAAGGGGAGTGAAAATTAATTAAAGGCTGAGTTGAGATAACAGCAAGGACAGACGATACATTATGATGATGAATGCATAGACTGCAGGCATTGCATATAAGATATTTAATCCAGGGCATTTATGTACTCAAACTGATACCACTGCTGTATTCTCCACATCAACATGTATACACAAGAACAAATATACCTTACAGCTGTAATGTCAGGTACATCAGAAATAGACATGGTTTTGCAATGAAATGAAAATGATACCCATAGGAAAGGGTGTATTACTTACAAACGTGTAATAGACAAGTGTTATATAGTGATGTGAATGCTAACTGAAATTACACATAACAGTAACATAACACCCATTCAACAGCACGGACACACAAGAAAGCATTGTAACAGAGGACCAATCATAGTCTCTGATGGTCTGGCAGCATGCCATACAGTAATAAATGTTTATGGAATCTCTCATCTGCCATTAAGCTCTATAGCACAATTAAAACAATTGCAGTAATAAATGTCTGGATGAAAACATGCAATACAGAGCATAATTATCTTGGGAATAGGTAATGCCTGTGAGAAATTAATGACATAATAACATTGGCATCATGTCATTTTGAACACATGCCAGTACAGACATCATAGAGATGCGTAATCATGGGTGTCACAGAAATACACATATTGGTCATGTCATGAAGAACAAACACCCCTGAAGGGCATACAACACTTTCCTGTCACAAGGTGTATGGATACCCTACCTTACCTGAAAATGGTGGCCCTACATCTGTGCTGTAACAGTTGTTTGTATGTAAGCCACTGTTGCATGACAGGCAAATTTTACCAGACTCAAATCCCTGTCTATTACTAAAGGATTTCTCCAGAGCTATGCATTGACTGCATGGACCACATCATATAGCAATGGAGGCTTTCATAAATAACTGAACTGAATGTGTGCATTAAGAAATGAGCTACAAATATAATATAAGCAATTGGATTTAGTCAGAATGCTAGAAAAGAGCTACACATGTTACTGTCCACACAGCAGTGAGCAATATAGTCTCAATGCTTCTTTGACAAGAAAGCTGTTTCCATCCTGCAGTACACACACTGTCCCAGAATTGAACCGCAGTCTATTTGTGTAGGTATGCTATACAAGCCAGTACATAATGCAAATGCCACAGGGGTGCTTACAGCATGACATGCCCCAAATAACAACTTCACTGCCATGCAATCACAACCTGTGATGATATATCATTACCTAACATACAAATGGATAAGAATAACTAAATACAATGGTGTTTATGTAATATCAGTGCATTCATGTAATGCTGCACTTTCAGGAATTGAACAGCAAGCTATGTGACTATACTGACTAATAACATGTGGATGAACCACAAGCACCACAGCATAGGTTTTTAACACAACTTTGACACTCCACCTATTTTAGATTATTACATCACATATATATGTTGTAAATAATCTCTGAGATGAAAGGAGTGGTGGAGGTCTCTCACACTGTAAATGTACACATTGTAATTATGGTGGATGCCATTCATACATTACAGTATAAGGCCCAACAATTCTATCATGCACTGAATGTGGATGTTGAACACATGAGCATTTCATACTAGAAAACAGATGATATATTAAAGGATGACTACACTATGGTTGAAGTATCATTACGATTGTGAGATATGTCAGTATGTGAAGGCATTGCATCATGCATCATTGCTGCAAGGGATATGTCTGTAATTGTTGTACTAAGACAACAACATACAGAATGTCATCTCATTCCCTCATTCCAGAGGATAACACTTCTTACATATGTTGTGTAAGGAAAATGTAATCACATGTTATCATTACTCAGACTAAAAGCATTGCTATGTGAGAAATTATCATAGCATTTGTAAGAGACATCAACATCTATATGTGTACACAGCAAATGTGTTTAACAACAGTGTTAGCAGCATGAAATGTCATAATAAGACTGACACAACATAGTCTAAGTGATAATGGCTGGATTTGAACTAACTACCCAAGATCACAAGCTAAAAATTAGTGCCTGAATCACAAGCACCACATGATTTTGTTTATTATGTATATATTTGACATTTGATAACCGGGTTGATCCAGCTGGGCCTGAAGTCCATTTTTAGTGGAGACTCAATGAGAAAAATCTCCAGTGTAAATACATGCAGTATTGAAAAGTGCAGTTTGAGAATATACAATGCAAACTATAACATATTATTTTATGTTAGCATACAGAAGAAGTACAAGCAGTTTCCTAAAGCAAAGACATTGTGTACATGGTGGTCAGGCAGAAGGTGACAATGATAATATACAGTTGTAACAAGGCAATACTGTTATAAAAACAGACATATATACAAGTTTTGGTTACAAGTAAAGTACAAATATTTACATAACTTTTAGCTACAACTGAGTGAGAGTAATAGTAATGATTTGAGAGAAAATAGGAATTATTACAGTAGCATTCATTTTGACAGTTGTGGCTAGAGTATGGCCTAAAGAATCAATGGTTTCTTTAAGTAATGTTTAGAAAATTGTACTCAGTAGACTACAAACAATATGCCTAGCTGCAACTTTGTGTTGCAAGGAATTTATGGTTGTGAAAGGTGGGATTAGGGGATGGTTGAGTCATCTAGCAGTTTAGAGTGTTTATTCAAAATAAAAGTTTATTGAGCACACACTCAGCTAACTGTAAACACCCCTTCTCACACACAAGTTCCACATATTGAGCACTGAGTCTTCTACCTATCTAGTTAAAAAATGTAGAAAGATCTGTGTTAATTGCAAGTGCCACAGTAGAAGTCTGACTCTTAAGGAGAAAGAATGCACTTTTGTCAGGATGACCCCCATCTGTGTGCTTCAGTAAAAAGCCGGATAAAAGAGCTATGTACACACTGAAAATCTATTCTCTTCAGGAAAAGAGATACAACACAAAGTGTTTTACACACAGAGAAATCTCCCATGTTGAGCATCAAACTTCTCACCTAAATAGTTGCACAATGTAGAAAGCACTGTATTAATCACAAGCACCACAGGAGAAGTCTAAGTCTTAAGGGGACAGAGTTCACTTTTGTCAGGATGGCATTATCATGTGTTTCACAAAAAATGGGACAAGGCAGCTGTATGCACATTTAAATGCACTCTGTTCAGGGGAAATGGATACAGTACCAAGGATTACACACACATACACACAGCTTTCCCCTGTTGAACATCAAATGTCCTACCTATCTAGTTACACAAAGTGGAAAGCACAGTATTAATCACAATGCCACACTAGGTGTCTAACTTTTAATGGGACAGAGTACAGTTTTGTCAGGATTAACTCATCGGTCTGTTTCATAGAAGATGTTTCAGTAAAAAGTGGAATAAGGGAGTTGTGTGAAGAGTTGAATGTATTCTTTCTTAGAGGAAGTATCAGCAACTACAATTACACACATGCTAACGCACAAACACGCACATATACACACACACACACACACACACACACACACACACACACACACACACACACACACACATTTCACATATTGGGCATCAAATCTCCTACTAATCCAGTTACACAATCTAGAGAGCACTGTATTAGTTACAAGTGCCACAGGAGAACTCTGACTCTTAACGGTTGAGAGTGCTCTTTTGTCAGGATGACCTCATCAGTGTATTTCATAGAGGATAAATGTAATTTCTCAGGGGAAGTGGATATAACACCAAGTGCTACACATTCTCTCAGAGACACACACAACTGGATCATGGTCAAATGAAGCCCAAGGCAGGGTAATGGATGGGCACCCCTCCACAGCAGGTCTCTGTCACAGCAGCCCCCCTGCAGCCATTCCAGTGTCCCATTACTTAGCTATTTCTCCCCAGTTACCATAAACACTGCTCAGACCTGTCAGTGCACATACTATTTTCTTCTTTACTTCTGAAATGATTACAGATATTTGGATTTAATTTAAAACTTTTATTTCAAATTTTATCGAACAAAATCTGATAGCCATTTGCTAAATAAACAATACAGTCTCACAATGAAAACAGACTTAGCGTGAACAGTAAACTTTCTGCCCGTGAAACTCACAATCATTTAAACAGCAATGAAACCCACATTCAAAAAATGCGTCTAGCCAGTGGTGGATTTAGTTTACTTTTGGGCTGCTTTCAAATCATAGGCTCCTTGCACACATTTTCAAGACCACACATACATGGATGTGTTCATTGATTCACCTTCCTGGTTATATTAAATTGCATTAAATTACATTAAATTATATTTCTTGTATAATACAGCACAATTGCTAAAATGTGTTTTAAATTGGTAATTTAGAACCTTTTTTCAGTAAGAAATGAAACAAAATGTGTGAACCAATAATGAAAAAACTAACCATTTCAGATCATTTCAACCATAAAGTTCACTCAAATTTCTGTCATTACAGTTCACCAATATCAATTAATATGCACAATCTCTGCAGAAGTAAAAGTCATCTGAATAATTTCACATTAAAGAGATATGTAATCAATGAAGAGGTTGCTACTGGCAAACAGCTTTACATTTCAATGTTTCACAGTGCTGGCCTTAGGCATAGGCTAACAAGGCAGCTGCCTATGGTGCCGGTCTAGCAGAAGCACTACTCCAGTAATCTGGGTGGTGTAGCTAGACCAGAATGGGAGCACTTGGTGGTGTTGGGGGTGGCCGCTGTGGATCCCTTTTGTCTAGGGCACCAGCTGACCAAAGGCTGGACGTGCACTCATCTACAATTCCAGTGCCTGCTGCTGTTGAAGAATTAAATGCCTGTGTTTCGTTTAAAAAAGTTGGTAAACTGGGAATATTGCAAAAGAGAATGGCTGGTAAACCAACAAGTTCATAGTTACTAGTTATTTCATCCAAAGGAAGACACTCTGGAGTGCATCTCCTTAAAGTGCACTGCAGTATCAACAATCCATCCAAATGGTGTGAAAATAGAACCCACAGCCTTCTGTATACCTACTATTGTGTTACATTGATACATTCAGCCTTCTCACATCTCCTTTCAACATCAGTGCTATCATGTATGTGTCACAATATCAGGACTTCAGCTAATGCCACAGGAAGGGAGAAGGGCCCATGGAACAGCAGAGATGCTTTCATTGTTCACTCTGCACACACAATTAATATTTATCTAATTTCAGGTGACTTATCTGTCTGTCAGTTTCAGTCAGTACTGACCTTACCTGAATTTTCCACAGCAATACCTTCATACATCAAATGAGTGTCAAGATTTATTATGACCACCCTCAGTCAAATGGTCTGGGAATAAATTTTGAAACCTGCATCACCTGTGCTGTTTCTTTAAGCTCAATACCTTTACACATTATGCCACAGATATATGAATGTGGCACCTCTAAGTTCTTCACTCAGGACTGCCCAAACTGTTGAGGGACATGCAACAATGTTAGTCTTCATTTCAATATTGATGGCAGTCCAAATAAAATGTATTAGTTTTTACCTTGGGCAGTGAAATACCATTCACTGCTATTGACAATTGCCATTTAATGGAGTGCAATGCCAAAGCGTGTGCAAACGATAAAAGGAAAAAAAATGTTGATCAAATACTTCAAATGTACATTTTACATGTTTAAGCAACTTTGTTATCTTGCAACAGGAACACTCAAGAAGGGTAGTGAAAACAATCATTTAAGAGTATATTTGCCACAGACAAAAACATGCATGAGCAGGAGAAAAATGTTTAGATGTACTGATAATGTGACACTGTATCAAGTCACATTGAAAGTACAACAGAAACAACTTATGAAAGTTGTCATTTCTCATTTGACAGTAAATGTCTGGATGAATGGGATATTGCAAAAGTTAGGATACCAATGTAATCACAAAATATTAATTAATTCCCTCCAGTGGAGCTATTTTGAGTTTGTACTGTAACTCCCAGCAGGCGTGGCCTGAGTCTTTTAAATATTAAGTCATTGCCTCACGGTTTAAATAAATGTTCATATCTCTAGAACTATAAGTGTTACTGGAAAAATGTTAAATGGCAGACTGTTCAGCACAAGGTAACATTTACTAAGATTGCATTTATTCAAATCTAGGTCTTAAACCAGATCTTACAAGGCACAGTAACCACAATAAACCTGAATTATGCAATGTATAAATGGCTTACAATAGCTCAATAACCCTTCAGGCAACACACATACTGCCAGCAGCATTTTCTTCATACAACTGTGAACTTCCATTTGAGGCTAAGCACATGATTGTATATTTAAAGAAATATGAAATTTATTACATTTCAAATAAATAGCAAACAAATAATATTCAATATCCCTTTATCTGTATTACATAGAGGCCAAGTATACATACAATTGTGTTTGCCACTGCAATGTAGAGAGCACAGTTTTGGAGTTATTAATGTAAATATGAACAAGCAATATTTAATGCCTAGAGGTGCAGTAGGATGTAAATGCAAAAACAACTGTGGCATCTCTTGACTATAATGAGTTAAACAAAGACTGCAAACACTGCAGGTGCATTCCTTTCTTTCTTTTGACTTTCTTTCTTTCTTTTTGGTGACTCATTTCCATATCTATGGTTTCTTAATAGCAATTATGTAGCTGTTTTATTGCATGTGTAATTTTTATTAGTGTTTAAATTACTCCCTTGAATATGAATAACTTTTCTTCCTAAGGGTCAATAACTGTAGCCATTAAAGTCATTATTTGAATATTAGGAATGTCAGTTTCCTAAATCAGTCAATGTATTTTTAGACTTTTTGGTAAGTCTTTTCTCCCTCATCTATCTACAGTAGTTGTGTGAGGGAGAAGAGATATATACACCCTCAGTGATGTACATCAAATAGGGGAGACTGTGAAAGCTGATTTTTCTGCAGTGAGAGTAATGATAGATAGCTGCAAGCTATTATGGAGGAATACTTCTCAATGATCATTCTTGCATTGCTACGGTGTGTGCATGTAATCATGTTGGTCCTTGCACCATGTTTACATTCCTTACATTCAGTGCAGATTGTGGTATTCAGGAATGATAATGATTTCACACATCCTTTGCATACTCACAGTGCTCACAGGGCTGACTCTACACTATATAAAGGTAGTCTTGTAGCTAATTCCCTTGTATCATACTGGAGAGACTGTTTTGATCCAGAAAGCTTGATACTGCTAATAAAACAGAACTTTTGGAGAATTATCTATTTTCTTCACTGCTGTATTGTCAAGGTATGTTGCTATTTCTTACATTATGCTTTTAGTTTAACATTAAAAGGTGAATTGTACTGAATGCAAAAAGCATTTTTATGTTAATTGTCTGCATTACAAATAAGTATATGACAGAATGCTATATGACCTATTTTTTAGTGAGTATTTAATTTGATGTTTCTATAGTTATTGCAGATGAGTGTATTGTAACTTTGTAGGAAGGTCTGGCATTTTTACATAAGGTAGCCGAAAAAGAAAAATGTAATCTCTTTTTGGCTTTCTACCTGATTGCCCTCCACAGGAGTGGAGATGGAACTTATGATAGTTTTGCCTTATATTTCTAATGGCATATTTTAAATTGTTATTCTCGATGCTGCAATGTATTACACAGTTAAACATGTGTTATCTGCAGTACAGAACTGTTATATATCATTATTGATATCTTATTTAGAAAAAAAATGTTTTTTGTGTGGGAGGGGGTTGTCTTAACATGTATGTAGTCAAAGAGAGCTGAAAATTATGTCATTATCTAGGCCTTATGTCACCATTGAGCTTTTCTGTTAGGGAGAGGTAGAGTGACCAATCTGTCTGAGGCAGGGTATGGCAGGGTGGCGGCAATTGTCTGAGAACAGGTTGCTACCTCGGGGGGATTGTCTGAGAACAGGTGGCTACCTCAGTGGGGGGGTCTGCTACTAAACCACCACTAACTGAAACAGAAGAGTTTCTGTCCACTGACAGAGATCCAGATAGCTCCGTACAGGATTCCCACAGAATATGACAATGGTGCAGATGTGGATGACAGACCCAGAGTGTCACAAACAGACCTTACAGACCTTTCAGGTATGCAAAATATAAGTACACTCGAAAATTGTATAGAAATCCAACAGACCATAAAAATAGACTCCGCGTGTGCAGACCACAATCTTCTTTAATAACCAAAAGTAAAATTCAGTAGATTCAGCGCTATCGTCTGCTGCAAGCAGACTTCATCAGAATAATGAATACACAGTTCCTCTCCTTTTTATATTCTTGTGTTAAAACAATTTACTACATAATTGTAATTGATAATTAATTAAATCTGTGAATTGAAACAATTATAACACTAATATTCCGTAAATGCATCACTTCCTTGTATGGTCATGCCACAAAAGGCAGGAAGTGTATGTAAACATAAATCTTTAAAATGCATGCTTTTCTAAATGCTTTGCAACATACCATTCAGAAATTCCTTTCCTGTTTTTTTCCTTCCAAAGCAAATTAATGCTTAAATTAAATTATTTACACGGTTTTCTATTTTCTTTAGTAATATGTAATATAATGTAAATATACAAGTATAAAATGTACATGTTCACATAATATATAATTAAATATATGCACATAAAGTATATTACTGACAATTATTTACAAAATTCATTTATAGGAACTTGTTTTGGTATGATAAATTTACAATTATTTCATACTTATGACATGTAGTTCATGTAATAAACTATAAAATTATTCATTAAAATTTTCAATAAAAATATCACCCTTCTTGATAATACCTATTATATAGTGTATTAACTTCTCATTATATTTTATTTTAATTAATTTTCTTATCTATTTAAAAGAAGTTTAAGAAAAGTCCTTCATCATTTCATTGTTAAAAATTATTATTAGACATTTGTTGTCGAATATAATATTAAAATTATCAAATAATGTTCTAATTTTCATTATTTATAACAGGAAAATCTCACCAAAGAACTAGACTATATAAAAATGTAAAACTCAAATATAGAATTGCTGTGACATAAATAACAGTGTATAATTTACATGAGTTTTATATGAAATATGAAATTGATTTATGTTGGTATGTAACCAAAAACACTGATGCAAAAGGTCTGATGCAAACAGTAATATAGGGTGGAATTAATAATAGTATCGCCTATAATACTTTAGGTTACATAATATAAAGTATAATTATGTACATTATATATGCCTTCATTACAAATATGTTACTTGAATTAACATGTTTTTTGTTGCTTATTTGTTGATTATACTTCTAAATCCTTGAGGCCTTATCTATTAATATGGGTTTAATACTTATATATTCATTAAGCCCTGGAGGGGTATTTGATCTTAACAATAATTGCCATCTCATTTCTTTCTGCAACAAAACATTTTTAATGTTACCCCCCCTGGTGTCCTTTTTAACAATTTCCACAATTCCAAACTTAAAATCTGTAAAACTTTCACATTCCAAAGAATGTTTAAACAAGGCGTTGGTCTCCTTTCTCCTTTTAATATCGTGGGTATGTTCGTAAATTCTCTCTCTGAGAGTCCTCTCAGTCTTACCCACGTAAAACGAGTCACATTTAGAACAAGTAGCCAAATATACCAACATCCTGCTCCTGCAGTTACCTTTGCTAAATGTTATCTTACTTTTTAAACTATTCTGGAGTGTGATTTCTACTAATGAATTAATATATGCACACTGCCTGCATCTGCCACATTTTGTGGTGCCTTTCTTTTGGTCATTATTGTTTACCTCGGCCTCAAAGATTCTTTTAAAGTTTTTTGCAGTTTTATATGTAAAATTTGTTTTTTTTCCAACCACTTCATAAATATCTTTGTTAGTTTTAAAGTACTCCAATTATTTCTTATAATCCCAGTAAAACAATCTGAAAGCCATTATATTCAACAATGCACGCACTATTGTAATCTATCTTTTCATCAGTGTTAGGTGTTATTGGGGATAAATCTTTCACCTAATGGTTTGAATTTTATACCCATCCCTGATATACTTCTGTTAAAATGTCACCTACAAATTGTGTTGGAATGCCCCTTTCTATAAATTTTTCCAATAAAAGGAAAGTCTTTCTCCAAGTCTTGTTTTTGGGAAGTCATTAGTGCAATCCTTACAGCTTGACCCTTGACTATACTTTTTCTTTTGATGTAAAGGGTGTTGGCTGTTGAATTACAAGTAACTATTACACCACGTTTCCTTTCGAAAAATGTTAGATTTAAAACCACTGGTGTGAAAATAGAACCCACAGCCTTCTGTATACCTACTATTGTGTTGCATTAATACATTCAGCCTTCTCACATCTCCTTTCAACATCAGTGCTATCATGTATGTGTCACAATATCAGGACTTCAGCTAATGCCACAGGAAGGGAGAAGGGCCCATGGAACAGCAGGGATGCTTTCATTGTTCACTCTGCACACACAATTAATATTTATCTAATTTCAGATGACTTATCTGTCTGTCAGTTTCAGTCAGTACTGACCTTACCTGAATTTTCCACAGCAATACCTTCATACATCAAATGAGTGTCAAGATTTATTATGACCACCCTCAGTCAAATGGTCTGGGAATAAATTTTGAAACCTGCATCACCTGTGCTGTTTCTTTAAGCTCAATACCTTTACACATTATGCCACAGAGATATGAATGTGGCACCTCTAAGTTCTTCACTCAGGACTGCCCAAACTGTTGAGGGACATGCAACAATGTCAGTCTTCATTTCAATATTGATGGCAGTCCAAATGAAATTTGTTAGTTTTTACCTTGGGCAGTGAAATACCATTCACTGCTATTGACAATTGCCATTTAATGGAGTGCAATGCCAAAGCATGTGCAAACGATAAAAGGAAAAAAAATGTTGATCAAATACTTCAAATGTACATTTTACATGTTTAAGCAACTTTGTTATCTTGCAACAGGAACACTCAAGAAGGGTAGTGAAAACAATCATTTAAGAGTATATTTGCCACAGACAAAAACATGCATGAGCAGGAGAAAAATGTTTAGATGTACTGATAATGTGACACTGTATCAAGTCACATTGAAAGTACAACAGAAACAACTTATGAAAGTTGTCATTTCTCATTTGACAGTAAATGTCTGGATGAATGGGATATTGCAAAAGTTAGGATACCAATGTAATCACAAAATATTAATTAATTCCCTCCAGTGGAGCTATTTTGAGTTTGTACTGTAACTCCCAGCAGGCGTGACCTGAGTCTTTTAAATATTAAGTCATTGCCTCACAGTTCAAATAAATGATCATATCTCTAGAACTATAAGTGTTACTAGAAAAATGTTAAATGGCAGACTGTTCAGCACAAGGTAACATTTACTAAGATTGCATTTATTCAAATCTAGGTCTTAAACCAGATCTTACAAAGCACAGTAACCACAGTAAACCTGAATTATGTAATGTATAAATGGCTTACAATAGCTCAATAACCCTTCAGGCAACACACATACTGCCAGCAGCATTTTCTTCATACAACTGTGAACTTCCATTTGAGGCTAAGCACATGATTGTATATTTAAAGAAATATGAAATGTATTACATTTCAAATAAATAGCATACAAATAATATTCAATATCCCTTTATCTGTACTACACAGAGGCCAAGTATACATACAATTGTGTTTGCCACTGCAATGTAGAGAGCACAGTTTTGGAGTTATTAATGTAAATATGAACAAGCAATATTTAATGCCTAGAGGTGCAGTAGGATGTAAATGCAAAAACAACTGTGGCATCTCTTGACTATAATGAGTTAAACAAAGACTGCAAACACTGCAGGTGCATTCCTTTCTTTCTTTTGACTTTCTTTCTTTCTTTTTGGTGACTCATTTCCATATCTATGGTTTCTTAATAGCAATTATGTAGCTGTTTTATTGCATGTGTAATTTGTATCAGTGTATAAACAACTCTCTTGAATATGAATAACTTTTCTTCCTAAGAGTCAATAAATGTAGCCATTAAAACCATTATTTGAATATTAGGAATGTCAGTTTCCTAAATCAGTCAATGTATTTTTAGACTTTTTGGTAAGTCTTTTCTCCCTCATATATCTACAGTAGTCATGTGAGGGAGGAGAGATATACACACCCTCAGTGATGTACATCAAATAGGGGAGACTGTGAAAGCTGATTTTTCTGCAGTGAGAGTAATGATAGACAGCTGCCAGCTATTATGGAGGAATGCTTCTCAATGATCATTCTTGCATTGCTATGGTGTGTGCATGTAATCATGTTGGTCCTTGCACCATGTTTACAATCCTTACATTCAGTGCAGATTGTGGTATTCAGGAATGATAATGATTTCACACATCATTTGCATACTCACAGTACTCACAGGGCTGACTCTGCACTATATAAAGGTAGTAGTGTAGCTAATTCCCTTGTATCATACTGGAGAGACTGTTTTGATCCAGAAAGCTTGATACTGCTAATAAAACAGAACTTTTGGAGAATTATCTATTTTCTACACTGCTGAATTGTCAAGGTATGTTGCTATTTCTTACATTATGCTTTTAGTTTAACATTAAAAGGTGAATTGTACTGACTGCAAAAAGCATTTTTTATGTTAATTGTCTGCATTACAAAAAAGTATATGACAGAATGCTATATGACCTATTTTTTTAGTGAGTATTTAATTTGATGTTTCTATAGTTATTGCAGATGAGTGTATTGTAACTTTGTAGGAAGGTCTGGCATTTTTACATAAGGTAGCTGAAAAAGAAAAATGTAATCTCTTTTTGGCTTTCTACCTGATTGCCCTCCACAGGAGTGGAGATGGAACTTATGATAGTTTTGCCTTATATTTCTAATGGCATATTTTAAATTGTTATTCTTGATGCTGCAATGTATTACACAGTTAAACATGTGTTATCTGCAGTACAGAACTGTTATATGTAATTATTGATATCTTATTTAGAAAAAAAATATTTTTTGTGTGGGAGGGGGTTGTCTTGACATGTATGTAGTCAAAGAGAGCTGAACATTATGTCATTATCTAGGCCTTAGGTCACCATGGAGCTTTTCTGTTAGGGAGAGGTAGAGTGACCAATCTGTCTAGGGTAGGATATGGCAGGGTGGCGGCAATTGTCTGAGAACAGGTTGCTACCTCAGGGGGGTTGTCTGAGAACAGGTGGCTACCTCAGTGGGGGGGTCTGCTACTAAACCACCACTAACTGAAACAGAAGAGTTTCTGTCCACTGTCAGTGATCCAGATAGCTCCGTACAGGATTCCCACAGAATATGACAATGGTGCAGATGTGGATGACAGACCCAGAGTCTCACAAACAGACCTTTCAGGTATGCAAAATGTAAGTGTCATTGTTATATCTTTATGTACGTATAGCTTAGATGTCTGATATATATATATATATATATATATATATATATATATATATATATATAGAGAGAGAGAGAGAGAGTCAGTGATAACTGCGAATCATACTACAGTCACAGAGAAATAGTAGAGGGTGTTTTTGAGTGAGGGGAATCCAACTGTTCACTACATTTTCATAAGAGGACATTTTTAGTCTGCATTTGTAAAGGGGATTATTCTTGTTTTTTTGTTTCATTTGCATTATGGTACTTAGCAGACTTCTTTCCTTTCCATTCCTCACATACAGGAACTTCTGTTTTTCAGGTTGCTAGCCCACCTGCACATGGCAAGCACACATTTGGTCATTGTTTTTACTTTATACAAGGTAGAATCAGGTGTATATGACAGCACATTTTGTGTTGCCTTAGCATCTGTTAAAGGTTAGTATGCATATTGTATAAGAAAAATATGTGCTCAATTTTATTCTCTCTTTTTCTGTTTGTTGTGTTTATTGCTTGCTATTAAAGATGATCCTGAGACTGGCACTGTGGAACTCCTACCATCTGATGTCAAAGTATTGTATGCCTTTGCTGCTGATAGTGGTGATGAAGATGCACAGTCTAGGGGTGCAGTGGGTCAGCCTGGCACTGAAGTTGTGGGTCCCACATCCGTGCCCATATTTCAGACAGGCTGAGGGGGATGCATTTGATCAGGGTGGTATAGTGACAGAGCTGGCTGCTCCTCTGAGTAGCCCTTGTAAGGGTGTGGTGCTACATAGAACAGTTGGTAGGGGTGCCTTGTCCACTTTCCTCCTAATGATGGAGTGTCATTAAGTACTGTCAGACCTATTTGTAGGGCAATAGTGGAGGCATAGGCATGTCCCACCAGGGCCTTGCTAGAGATAGTGTGACTACTAAATGTTGTGCATTCTGAAATGAGAGACTCCCTGACGTATGTGAGCAACTCTTGGACAGGATAAATTACACACTGGATCAGGCAGTGACTGTGATGGAACATCTTTTGTGGGAGGGTGGCCATTCATATGACTGGAGAGATGCTATATCATCTGGTGTTAGCAGACATGGGCATATAAGATCCTGATCCCATAGTGTACTGCATCCATGCTCCATCAGTGACTGCAGTGTCCACACCCAGGTATGGTAGGCCATGGGGTCAAGGTCCTGGACATATCTGTGAGGAGAGCTCATCTAGTAGACATCATTCATGATCAGGTAGCACCCCAATCTTCTAGCCAGGGCAGTAGCAGTGCAACTCCTGGCAGAGGCTGTTCTCATGGTCAGGGGCGATGATGCTGAACCGAATATCTAAGCAGTACTGTTGAGTGCTATGTATCTGTAATTCGTAGCCATGAACACTCTATACTCTGACACATACATGTGTTTCTTTCTTGCACAAACTCACTTCTTCAGTGTTAGCCTTGCTGTCTGCCCTGTGCAGATAATGATGACTGTTCCCTGCCCATTCCACTTGTATTTATCACTTAGGGTTACATGTATGTCTGATGCACACAGTGAATAGCTAATGCTTGCTTTTCCACAAGCTTGCATTTATCAATATGCATTGCAAATGAAAAGTTGTTGATTTCTTGCTCATACTCACCTCTGAATGATTGGTTCTATAACCATCAAACATCATTGTATTTCAGTTAGTATTTGTCATTACAGTTTTAGAAGTATTAGGTACTTTACTTCTTGGTATAGTTGTGCAAATGAGGGTATAATTGACCTGTTTGATGTGTTATAAATGATGGTTAATTGAAATGCTTGATGCATGGTATTATTTGTAATACATAAGGGAATATAGCAAAAATCTGAAAGAGGAGATATTACTGATACAACTGAACAGCTCACACAAATGTTCTGTTTAGGGGCATATATCCTCCAGAAGGGCCTCACAGAAATGGATAACTGGTGCCAGAGCCATGGCCTGAAGTTAAACGCCAAAAAATGCATAGTCATACCCTTTGGGAAAAACAAGGCTACCCCTAGCTACCATATAGGTGGCAATCCACTGAGCACAGAAAAAGTCATCAGAGATCTCGGGACCCAGGTTGACAGTAGCCTTTCGTTTGACACTCATGTTGCTAAAGTAGTTAGGAAAACCTTCTATATCACCCACCTGATCATGAAGGGATTCACATCTAGATCAAGGGAGGTCATCGTCCCTGTACTCATCACTTATTAGACCTATGATTGAGTACAATGCCCCGTTCGGAATGTATCTGACCAGACACCTGCTGCAGCTTGAAAGGCCCCAAAAGTTCCTCACCAAAAGGATAAAGGGTCTCAAAAATATGTCTTATGCTGCCCGACTGAAAGAACTCCAGCTCTATTCAGTCTCATACCGCTTGCTCAGAGGTGACCTGTGCCTGACATATAAGGCCATGTCAAACCCAGATTTGATGAATATGCTTCACCTCAAAAATCTAGATCCCTCAGAACCACAAGGGCGGAGACTTAAACCTTGACACGGTTATAAATAGAACGTGCTGGAGGGACAGATTCATCACCCAGAGACTCCCTATGCTGTGGAACAAAATCCCGGTACATGTGAGGCAGAGCACCTCTCTGGTCTTGTTCAAGAGGAATCTTGACCAATGGATGGGAGATTGCAGATATACCCCAGGGATTACTTCAGCGTCACTGCTTGACAGAGGCACAGCAAAATGATAGGCATAGTTTTTATTCAAACTAAAGGGGTGGCGAAAGCCACATAACTATGGGCTAGGCTTATAAATGCCCTTGGGCAGATAGCCTAGTATGAACCTATGAACCTATGAACCTATATACATGTTTCCATATGACAGTAATCAATTCTTTAACTTTTTTCTTTACAGGTTTCACACTTACCTTTGTCATTAGTGCACATATAAATTGTGTCCTTGGGGACTGTCCTTGTCTGATGCTATCAGAACATAGCCATTATATGGTTAAGTAAAGGTTTTGCTGTTTGAAAGGCATCCGTTTTCCTATTTGTACATGAGTAGGATCTTAGGCTTTGAGCTTGGTAGTGTGTGTGTGTCTATGTGTTATCCTTTGCCTCTTAGCCAGGGCCAGGGCATACTGTGCACACATCCATCTGTCAGAACCATGCAGCTGGTGGTTCTCTCTCAGACTTCTCATCTGTATCTGTTGCTGCTGCTGGCCCTGCCTGTGGTCCTTGAAACTGTGGTTCAGCCCCTT
The DNA here is from genome assembly GCF_019279795.1 of Protopterus annectens. Lineage (NCBI taxonomy): Eukaryota > Metazoa > Chordata > Ceratodontiformes > Protopteridae > Protopterus > Protopterus annectens. The sequence continues at coordinate 623,261,870 of NC_056729.1, read as the reverse complement.
GCTGTTTTTGTTGAAGCTGTTTCCTGAGTTATATATGGTATAACATGGCACAGACTGTAAGTATTTCAGCAGAGGTGTCTAGGTTGTACTGCAGTGCACCTCCTAATGTGTCTAAACAATGGAACCCTGATTTCAACAATCCAAAGGCAAATTCTATGATATTCCTAGTTTGTGTGTGTGTGTGTGGGGGGCATCTTAGTATCCTTGCTTAATGTGGTTGTGTGAGTTTCTCATGGATGTCATGAGCCAAGGCTACAGTGCATAACATGTATCCTTCACTGGATGCTCTTAAGGAATGCCACTTCTAAAAAACCTGTTGTACAGCTCACAAGTGTGCCATATGTGTGAGTCATGGAAACTGCCTGGGTGACCTGCACAGTTATTATAGATAATCTCGTGGGAATTACAGATAAACTGACAGTTTACAGAGTAGAAACCTTTTCTATTGAAATACCTCCTCCCATGTTCTCCAGATGGACCTTTTATTTCTATGTGTGTGCAATCTATGGCACCCAACACTTCAGGGAAGTGTATTGCATAGAATTCCTGCATGGTTCTTGTGGTCTCCTGTGGGGTTCATGGGAAACAGATATGCTCCCTTTCATGTAGTAGCACTGCATTTAAAAACTGATGTAAATATTCTAGAGCCTGATTCCTGTGACACCCCTAATGTACACCTTGCGGGTCTCTGGAAAGTACCAGTAGCTAGTATACATAATGTAAACATATGTTTCCATTGGGATGGGTTCTCCATGATTTCCCTGGGGACTGAGGTAGGGGCAGCAGATTTTGCATATTTCCTCCAGTGTTTCCTTGCTCATCCTGTAACTGTCCACAGTTTCTGTGACATGAAGTCCATGATAAGTCAACACCCTTCTTGTTGCCTGAGGTCTAGCAGCATCAGCAGCAGTGCCCTAATGTAATGGCTGTTGCACATACAGCATAATAATAGCAGCACTAACCCCCAACATGCTTTGTTCTAGTGTGTTCCAAAGAGTTGTAGTCTACAAGAAAAATCCTACATTTAGTGTACAAGATTGCTTTATAGCTTCCTGAATAGCTCTGCTATATTGGTTGGGTTAATTGGTATGCACTTTGGCTCTTTATGCTTTTATTAGCATATTCTGCCATTTCCATTTGTTTAGCAGCTCTATACAACATGCTTAATGAATAACTAACAGTAGGCTGGATTCACGATGGCTTGCACGGAGTCTACGAGTAGAGTAAGACTCCATGCAGCCATCATGTCCGACGAGCGATCCAGGAACAGCCTGTAGGGGCGTGTAAGAGAGCTCCTAAAACATCTCCTACATGGACAGGGCTGGGATATGCAAATTACCTCACTTGCAGCTGAAAGGCATGCAAATGAGGTAAATTTGCGATCCAGGAAGCACAAACCTGTCTGAGTAGGAGACGTGTTAGCTGCAGAAATGTACTCAGTTGACAACTGAGTACCGTTCTGCAAATAGCACAATGGAGCCTTGTCAGCTCCAAATAAAGGTTGCATATGGTTGAGGAAGCATGCCAATGGCTAAATATACGGCCATTGGAAATTTTCCCAGATGCAAAATTAAAATAAACATACTTTTTTTGCCGATTTCCGATGTTTAAGTGTAGCGCAGCGCCGCGCAAATGGGGTACGCTATAAAAGTCATAAAATAAGAAAATAAAAGCCACAAATGTGGAATTTATGAAAATTGTTAAATTACAATGTAAGGGAATAGCAGGCTGAAGACAACATGGCCACCGAGTAGGGGTTGCTAAGGGGAGAAGTCCAGTCTAAGACATGTAACCAAGCATTAGTAGGCGATCCTATGTAAATGAGTGTTAGGATAGTGAATCACACTTTTACATAGCAAATGAGCACAGTCAGTGGAGTGTAGGAGTAGGATATGGGGAGTAACAGAGTAGGAGATAGGTGACATCACAAGGGGGGTATGTATGAAAGTAGTGAAGCTCATTGGAGCAGAGTGGCATGTGTTAGCTGTCAGTCCGACATCATGGAAAGAGGTATGTCAAAAGGTAGGCCAGGGAAAGCCAAGAAATAGAAGGTGTATACTGTGGATAACACCAAAGTTTCTTGCTGAGTGGGTATGCACGCGTGTGCGTGCCTGTAAACTTGAGTAAGACAGAGTGCGTGTGTGGAAGCGTGAGTGCGCGCATTTAAGCTGGAGTGAGCATGTATAAGGCTGTTTAAAGGCCTGTAAACGTGTTTGCACTGGTGTGCGCGCGTTTTAACCCGAATAAGCAAGTTTTAGTCTGTCTAAGCATGTGTGCGCACGTGTGAGCTGCTGTGAGCGTGTTTGCGCTTGTGTGCGCGGCCCCCCCCCGAGGAAACAGAAAGGAAAAAGGAAGCACAACAAATAGTAGGAAGCTACCAGGGAATACTAGTTGAGCTAGCAGGTAAAAACAATCAGAATCAGGCAATTTCACAAGCAGAACACTTGCCCAGCCCAGCACTGAAAACTTTGCAAACAACAGTGCAGTTTGTTTCTCTCAAGAGACACTGCAACACTGGAGTAAGCTACTAGAAGTGAAAACTGAAAAAGCTTCTCTCAGACAAAAAATGCTAGGGGCTGCCATTGCTGTTATAAGGCGACATATGCAACATGCTGAGGGTGGTGACAATGCAAATGTTGCCAGACAACCCACAGTGAGGAGACGGAGAAGAGTGTACAGGCCCAGGATCACCTACCAGGGGTTATATGAGCTGGAGATAGTGGAGCGCTATAGAGTGGATAGAGACCTCCTGCAGCAAATTGTTGAGCTGTGCAGGCCACACCTCACACACAGAACCAGCAGAGGGGGACCCATCCCAGTGGAAACCAAGGTATGTGTTGGCCTAAGAATACTAGCAACAGGTACCTTCCAGAGACCAACTGGTGATATGATGGGGATATCACAAGCATCAGCATCCAGGGTATTGCACCAGTTCCTGGATGCCATGTCAGCACATGTCGGTGATCATGTATATTTCCCCAATTCCCATGATGTATTGGCCAGCAATATGCGTCTCTTCCAGCAAATAGCAGAATACCCTGAGGTAGTGGGTGCAATAGACTGCACGCATATATGCATCAAAGCATCAGCCGGTGAGCAGGGTAGGGCCTACATTAACCGCAAGGGCTTCCCCTCCATCAACTGCCAGGTCATGTGCAATGCCCAGGGCATAATAATGAATGTGTGTGCTGGCTGCCCTGGAAGCTACCATGATTCCCATATCTGGCATCTGACACAGCTGTACCAGACATTTGCCAATGGGGACATTCCACATGGTCACTTAGTGGGGGATGCTGGCTATGCACTGGAGCTGTGGCTGATGACACCCATCACAAACGCACACACACCTGAACAGGAACACCATAATGAGGCACACGCACAAACACAAAATGTAATTGAGCATGTGTTTGGGTTGCTAAAGTCATGGTTCCGGTGCCTGGACACATCTAGTGGAGCCTTGCAATACTCACCAACTACATGTACCCAAATTGTCATGGTATGTGCTATGCTACATAATATGATTCTGCGAAAACAGCTGCAGCAGGACCAGCATAGGCCTGGACCAAACAGCCCCCCGCCATTGCCAAGGCCATCACAGGCAGAGCGTGACTCGGAGGAGGAACAACCTGAGCCTGCCCCAGTAGGCAGACAGAGGCGTGCCCAGTATGCCTTGGCCTTGGCAAAGAGGCAACGCATAGCACATACACTGGCTCAGTAGAAACCTTGGAAATGATACCTCTCTCTGACTCCCACATATAGTGAAAGGGATGCCTAAGTTGACCAACCTGCTTTCAAACATGTGCAGGGAGTGTAGTATGTGCATCCGACATAGGCAGCCCTGCAGCACCACCTGAGGCATGATTGCCATGTGTTAAGCAATGTAAGGTAGTGCTAAACAGCATTTATCACCATGTAGTATATGCAAACTTGATGACCATGAGTATCATCCTACCCACACCAAACATGATGCCACAATATGAAGACAAGATGATCAAGTACAACAATTGGCTTAAGTATTGGTGTCAGTGAAAGGGGATCCAATGCCTGTCAGCCTGTGTTAAGCAATGTAAGGTAGTGCTAAACAGCATTTATCACCATGTAGTATATGCAAACTTGATGACCATGAGTATCATCCTACCCACACCAAACATGATGCCACAATATGAAGACAAGATGATCAAGTACAACAATTGGCTTAAGTATTGGTGTCAGTAAAAGGGGATCCAATGCCTGTCAGCCTGTGTTAAGCAATGTAAGGTAGTGCTAAACAGCATTTATCACCATGTAGTATATGCAAACTTGATGACCATGAGTATCATCCTACCCACACCAAACATGATGCCACAATATGAAGACAAGATGATCAAGTACAACAATTGGCTTAAGTATTGGTGTCAGTGAAAGGGGATCCAATGCCTGTCAGCCCGGGATGACATGCTCGACAAGACATGATGCTTCGCTAGGGATGGCTTTCACTTATCACCTGTGGCCTTTTGGATATTGCCAAAGGCTCTTTGTCACCCCCATAGTGCCTTTTGTAGGTAAGGCTCAAAAGACAAACCCACCTGCATAGGTATCACAAGGGATAAGAAACTAGAAGTAATGCTACTCAATGCCAGAAGTCTAAACTGCAAGATGCACTCCCTCCAAACTCTCCTCAGCATGGAGAATGTTGATATCTGTGCAGTAACAGAAACCTGGTTCAAGGCCCCCAAGAGCACCCTAGCATTAACAGGTTACACTTCATACCATGCTTTACAGCCACAAAACATGGAACAAACTACAAAAGGAGGGTGAGTATCAATATTTGTCAAAGATACCTACACCCCCAGGTTGGTGGCACAGCATGAAGCATCAGAGGCTATCCATGTGCAACTAATAGTGGGTAAAACTGCCTTCCAGTTCATAGCCTGCTACAGACCACCCTCCTAAACCCAGGAACCACACTTGGCTGACTGGAGAACATATGAAAATACGAAGGTCTCCCCAAACACCATTATATTGGGCAACATCAACTACCCAAACATAGACTGGGAGCATTACCCTAGCTCCAACACCCTAGCCCAAAGGTTCCCAGAATTTATAAACCCAAATGCTATGGAACAACTTGCTACCACTCCCACAAGAGGGGAAAACATACTGGACCTGATCATCACCAACATGGGGACTCTATGCCCAAGACCAGAAGTGTATCCCTCACTGGTAAGATCAGACCAGAGAGTAATCTCACTGGATATTCACATCCTGACCCCAGCCCATGGCCAGAAAACCACAGTGAAAAATTTTCACTAAAGCAAATGTCACACTCCTCAAAACCAAGGTGGAATCCTTCACAGCCCCTGTGCCTGTGGAAAATACGGCCCAGACCTCAGAACCCTTTAGAAACACATTATATGAACACCTTCAGGAATGCATGGATCATGCAATCCCAAATAAAACCAAGATCCAATCCTCCAAAGGCAGGCATCCTGTCTGGTGGACCCCAGCCATAAACAAACCATACAATACAAGGAGGAAGCTACGATATAATAGATCAAAATCCCAAAAAGGGAAGGCATCTCTGATCAGTATTATTGAAAAACTACGGCCACACATAAAATCGTCTACGGCCATCTTTGAGATAAAAATTGTACAGGACACTAAGGATAATCACAAGGCTTTCTTTAGTTATGGTAGGAACCTGGGTGGGAATTCCAAGATATGCTCAGAAGTAGTCCAAAATGACAAACAATACACCAAACCCACAGACATTGCCAACATCCGAGCTGACAGGTTCAGGCAAACTTCTCCCCCCCCCCCCACCAAAAGGCCAAATATCTATCCCAGCTGAGTGCTGGCCCCCTGACATCTCAGATGCTTAGGTAACAGCCAGCCTCTCCAAAGCAAAACACACAGCAGCAATGGGACCAGACGGTGTCCTGGGCTGTGTCAAACATGAACCCCAAGAAGAATTGAACACAAACATAAAACCACTGTTCAATCTCAGCCTTACCACGGGATATGTACCCAAAGAGCAGTGTACAGCAACAGTGGTCCCTCTCCACAAAGATGGTGCCTCAATGGATACTGCAAACTATCGCCCCATAAGCCTGAGTAGCGTGGTCTGCAAAGCTATGGAAAGGATCATCATGGATCTCAGAAATAAAGATATTGGGGACATACAGACACTGGATCCTACCCAGTTTGGCTTTGTTAAGGGCAGATCCTGCCTCTCAAACCTGGTTGAGACATTTGAAACAGTCACCAAGGCCATTGACGAGGGGAAGGTGGTCCACACAGCTTACCTGGACCTCGCAAAAGCCTTCGATACAATACCCCACTTGGTCATTATAGATAAGCTCACCAGCTTCAATATAAACCACTATGTTACTAGATGGGTTGTAAACTGGCTCAAGGACAGAACCCACATGGTTAGAAATGCTGGAGCCATGTCAGACCCCAACCAGCTACAAGTGGCATCCCACAAGGCTCAGTCCTGGGACCTCCCTTGTTTGGTATATATTTCTCGGTGGTACAGGCCAGCACAGAAGGACTGTGGCTGAACAAGTTTGCAGATGACTGCAAACTGGGCACTATAATCGACCCTCCAGCTGACACAAGCATCCTACAAAAGGGCCTCATAGAAACAGACAACTGCTGCCAGAGCCATGTCCTCAAGCTAAACGCAAAAAAGTGTATAGTCATCCCCTTTGTCAAAAACTAAGTGCCCACAAATTACCACATAGGTGGTAACCCATTAAGTATGGAAGAAGTGATAAGGGACCTGGGGACCCAAGTTGATAGCAATCACTCATTCGACAACCTCGTGGCCAAAGTGTTTAGAAAAACATTTCATATAGCCCACCTAATCATGAAGATATTCACATCTAGATCAGGGGAGGTCATCGTGCCTCTTTACTCATCCCTCATCAGGCCCATAATTGAGTTCAATGCCCCTTGTGGGATGTCCCTTATTACACACCTGCAGCAGCTGGAAAGACCACAAAAGTACCTCACCAGGAGGATCAAAGGGCTCAAACACATGCCATTTGCTGCCCGGTTAAAGAAACTGCAGCTCCACTCAGTGGCATACCACTTGCCCAGAGGTGATCTGTGCCTGATGTATAAAGCCATGTCCAACCTGGAATCAGTGGACATGCTGCACCTCAGAAAATCAGAATCCCATCAAGCTACGCGCTCAAGAGACCTGAACCTCAGGACTGAAATAAATAGGACATGCTGGAGTGACAGATTCATAACCCAGAGGCTCCCTCCACTCTTGAGTAAACTCCCACTCCAGGTTAGCCAGAGTCCCTCATTGACTCTCTTCAAGTGGAATCTTGATGAGTGGATGGGAGATTGTAGGTTTACCCTGGGTATCACTTCTATGTCACTGTTAGACAGAGGCACAGTCTACTAACCTTGAAAAATGTCATGGCAAACTCCACTTAAAATGTGTGTTGAAAGCCAAACACACTCTGGCTAGGATTATAAATGCCCTAGGGCAGATAACCTAGTATGAACGTATGAACCTATGAACAGAATCACACACACCAACTAGTACAACTGTGGTCAATGTGGAGTAATGTTTGGCAATGTCCACCCAAGTTGGTGAATACACAGCAATGTTGGACAAGCCAGGTTTAAGTAGGCCATAGCTGAACAAAATGCAACATGTTCATAGCTGCCCAACTGGCCCTTAACCAGTGTGGTCTGCTCAGTATGAACATTTAAAGCAGTGATGGGACTCAAACCCATGATACTGTGCACCATAGTGAAAGTACTGAACCACTACACCATGACAGTATTGCAGTATTCAGCCAGCATGAGAGAATGTTGCCAAGTCTTTGCAAACTATCCCATGGAACCCCTGCAGGCACAGCATAATCCCTGTTGAGTTATGACACAAAGAAGTCTGGCAGTAAGAACACAACATGACTTCCAACACACACAGTATAAATGTCAATATTAGTCATGTTCACACACAACCACAAATGTAGTGGGCTTCAGATCACAACATATGGAAAGGTCACACTGGGCATGCTCACACACATGGATAAATGAGACATATGTCAGCCAACAAACCATGGAAAGCCTGAACTGGGCATGCTCACACACTTAGGCCATGTCTGAGTATAGCAGTCAGTCACACATATCTGGCAGTGGTATGTGTTAAGCCAGGAACCTCCCACGATCCAGCAATCCACCCTGTGCACACAGTTAAATGACAACAGACACATATATTAATATACTGGAATCCTGTCATAGGTTCATAGGTTCATAGGTTCATAGATTAGTACTAGGCTAACTACCCTTGCGAGCCATTTTAAGCCTAGCCATTTGTCCCCTGTGAGATTCAAACCCTGTACCTTGTGTTTGTAAGGCAAACACCTTAACCATTAGGCCACCCTCCCAACCCCTGATCATGATCAAACATGTTACGCAGATACACAAGTTGTTCATAGAAACTGGGAAAGCTACAGCAATAAAGACCTGCAAACAGTATCAGCAACAAATATTGTGCATCCCGAACATAAACATAGGTGCAGAGGTCAATACTAGGCTGTCTACCCTAGGGAATTCATAAGCCTAGGCAGAGTGTATTTGGTGTCCACCTCCCCAGTAGAGTAGCCTACTGTGCCCCTGTAAAGTAGGTCACAGAAGGCACCCTTTAAGGCTAGTTTGCTGTGCCTCTGTCAAGCAGGGACACAGTGGAGATCCCAGGGGTGATTTTGCAATTTCCCATCCATGCGGCTTTATTTTGCTGGAAGAGGGTTGGTGAGGGGCTATGTCTAACTTTAACTGGGATTCAATTCCAGAGTGGGGGGAGCCTCTGGGTAATGGATCTGTCCCTGCAGCATGCCCTATTTAGTTTTGTGCTGAGGTTTAAGTCCCTGGAGTGTGTAGCTATAAGGGTCTTGGATGTTATGAGGTGGAGCATGTGCATTACTTCTGGGTTTGACATGGCTGTGTACGTCATGCATAGATTACCTCTGAGTAGGCGCTAAGCAACTGAGTACAGCTGGAGATACTTTAGTTGAGCTGCATAGGACATCTGTGTGTAGCCCATGATCCTCTTGGGGAGGTACTGTTGTAGTCACTGTAGTTGCTGCAGGTGTTGGGTAAGGTACACCCCAAAAGGGGCATTGTAGTCAAACATGGGCCTGATGAGTGACTAATAGAGGGCCACAATGACCTCCTATGATCTACATGCAAACCCCCATGTGATAAGGAGGGCTATATAAAGGTCTTTGCAATGACTGTGTCAATGTGATTAGCAAAGGAGAGGTTACGATCTATGTTGGTCCCCAAATCTGTAAATACATCTTCTGTACTTATTGGATTACCACTTATGTGGTAATTTGTGTGCACCTTGTTTTCCACAAAGGGGATGACTATGCATGTCTTAGCATTTAGCACGAGGCCATGGCTCTAGCGACAAGCATCCATCTCTGTGAGACCCTTATGGAGGAAGCATGTGTCAGCTGCAGTGTTGCTTATGTCCCCCCGGTTAGCAGTCATCTGTGACGTTTGTTAGACATAATCCCCCCGTGTTAGTCTGAACCTCAGAGAAGTACATACCAAACAGGACAGGTCCCACAACTGAGCCCAGTGAGATACCAGTTGTAACTAGTCTGGAATTGGACATGGCACCTGTAATTCTGAACATGTGGGTTCCATCCCTGAGGCAGATAGCAACACATCTAGTGATATAGGGGTTGATATTTAAGCTGGTAAGCATATGTATGATGCCTGAGTGGGGTATTGTGTTGCAGGCTTCTGCAAGGTACAGGTAGACTGTGTGAACTACCTTGCCCTCATCCATGGCTTCAGTAACTGTTTCAAAGATATGAACTATGTGTAAGAGGCAAGATCTGCCCTTAACAAAGCCGAATTGTGTATGATCCACTGTCTGCAGGCTCACAATGTTGTTGATTATGACTTCCATGATAATACGCTCCATAGCTTTTCCTACCATACTAGTCAGGCTTATGGGGTGATAGTTCCTGTGGTCTGTTGTGGCACCACCTTTGTGGAGTGGGAGCACTGTATCTGTATGCCATTCTCAGGGTACATATCCTGTAGTAAGGCTAAGTTGGAACAGTGACTTAATGTGAGTGTTCAGTTCTACTCAGAGCTCATGTAGGACACAGCCTGGGACACCGTCCGGTCCCATACATATGCTGCGTTATTTGCTGTGGAGAGGGCACTTTCACCTGTGCATCTGTGATGTCAGGGAGGTTACATTTATTTGGGATGGGCATCTGTACCCTTGGGGGGTAAGGGGGGGACATTTGTGCAGACTCTGTCTGCCAGGATGTAGGCTATGTCCGTAGGTTTGACATATTTTGTGCTGTTATGCAACAATTCAGAGCATATCAGGGTTGTTTCCACACATATTCCTGACATAACTAAAGAAGGCCTTGTGGTTATCTGTAGTGTCTGGTCAATGTCACTGTCAAAACGTGCAAGTGAGGATTATATGAGGGATTGAAGTGTCTTGCCAATACTGTTCAGAGATGTCCTCTCTCTGTGGGATATTGCTCTGTTATGTAGTAGCTTCCTCCTTCTGTTGTACAGGTTATATATGGCCAGGGTCAACCAGACAGGTCTCCTGTTATGGAGGAGTCGTGGTTTTCTATGGGATAGCATGATCAATGCATACCTGCAGGTGCTCATACAATGCATTTGTAAAGGATTCTGCAGATTGGGCTGTATTATCCTCCAGCACGGGGCCTTTGAAGTATTCCACCCCAGTCTTCACAAGTGGAAAGTCTGCTTTTGAGAAATTCTTTACAGTGATTTCCTTGGCTGGGGGTGGGGACGGGATATGGATGTCCAGGGAAAGTTGTTTATGGTCTGATCTTAATGAGGGTTCTACCTCTGGTGTGGAACATACAGTCCCCATGTTGGTGATGATCAGGTCCAATATGTATTCCCCCTTGTGGGTGTGGTGACTGGTTGTGTCATAGCACATGGATTCACAAATTGTGTGGCTGTAGGGTGATGTTGTTGAGGGCCTGAGTAGTATCCCCAGTCAATATTCGTGTACCTGAAGTCAACCACTATAATGGTGTGTGTGAAGACCTTCATATCCTACACTGTTCCCAGGAAAGCTGAGTGCGGTTACTGGGTATGGGGAGGGGTGGCCTGAACTACACACCAAACCAAAAGGCAGTTTTGCACAATGGTAGTTGTATATGTATGGCCTGGCATGCTTAGTGCAGTGGTACCAACCCAAAGGTGTGTGTATCTGTGATGTATATGGATACACCCCCTACTTGTGTTGTGTGTTACAAGTCCTGTGGTCACGAAGCATGGTATAGAACATAACCTGGCAGTGCCAGTGTGCATATGTGATCCTGAACTAGGCATCTGTTAATGCACAGATATTGTTATCCCCCATACTGAGGGATAGTAAAAGATGTACATTCCTCTTTGGAAAGACTGATGATGTCAGCACCCTATAAATATAGCAGGAGAAGGGAAATCATCCAGTAATGCAAATAGCACGCTGTGCTAATGCCTCTCTCTCAAGTATCATAACATAGTTAGGTAGGGGTTTGAATCCTGCAAACACTGTGTGGGGGTGTGTATGTATGCAATTTTCTGTGAAAGGAATGGCCTTTTTGAAGACTGGGATAACACACTAAAAGATGTACATTCCTCTTTGGAAAGACTGATGATGTCAGCACCCTATAAATACAGCAGGAGAAGGAAAATCATCCAGTAATGCGAATAGCACACTGTGCTAATGCATCTCTCTCAAGTATCATATGCAATTCTCTGTGAAAGGAATGGCCTTTTTGAAGACTGGGATAACACACTAAAAGATGTACATTCCTCTTTGGAAAGGCTGATGATGTCAGCACCCTATAAATACAGCAGGAGAAGGGAAATCATCCAGTAATGTGAACAGCGTACTGTGCTAATGCATCTCTCTCAAGTATCATATGCAATTCTCTGTGAAAGGAATGGCCTTTTTGAAGACTGGGATAACACACTAAAAGATGTACATTCCTCTTTGGAAAGACTGATGATGTCAGCACCCTATAAATACAGCAGGAGAAGGGAAACCATCAAGTAATGCGAATAGTGCGCTGTGCTAATGCTTCTCTCTCAAGTATCATGACATAGTTAGGTAGGGGTTTGAATCCTACAAATTCCATGTGTGCGTTTGTCAATGTGTGGTGTGTTTTGTTTTTATTATTTTATGACATATTATTATAACAGTAATTTTAATGCACACATCAGGTATGTGTGTGCCACATACAGATATGTACCTGTGACCTTTAATAGTTCCTATGTGTGAAGCCTGCCTAATATGAATACAGATGTTACCTTTGCCAGCATGTGCCGCAGCTTACCAGACCTTAGGCCATACATGTATGTTGGTGACAATACAGGCTACTGCAGTGATCTGTGTCCTAGGCCAACTATGTGACACACACCCATGAAAGCTTTGATAGATTAATGTGGGTGAGGGTTCATGTCTAGAGTATATGTCAGACATGTTAAAACACAGCAAAGTCTGTGAGTGATGGACATCCAGTGTAGGTGCATGGCAACTGTTGCCGATATGCATACAGACACCTTCTTGCTTAGGTGATATACCGAGGGACTGCAGAATACCTTTGGAAATGTGAATATCACAGGACAGACAAGATAACACTTGTCCACATGTACACACCATTACCCATTCTACATGATGGGTACTACCACCTACATGGTACTGTTGGAATACTATGTTAACTACATGCCGATGACAATGTTACAGTTGCATTACAGCAATACAGCATGGCTTGGACAACAGGTATCTGTCTGTATGATACCCTTGTGGTGGTTAGGTAGGTCTTGTGTAGAATGCATTGTAGGCCACTGTATACATTTGCAGTCGTGGATGGACATATCTGTAGTGTGTTGGCATGTATGTGAGACTGCTATATGCCAAAGAGTATTGTTCCCGGGGATTTGTGGGGCTCAGTAAGAATGGCTACTGGTATAGTGTAGTACTGCAGGGATATCACTGACACCAGGTTCCTACATCTGTGTATCAGTTGAGGAGACACCATGTAATGACCACTGAATGTCAGGCTGTGTAAGCTGTGTATACTACCAGAATGCAGACCATTGACATTTGGAAACCATATCACCCACAGCATACTGTCAAACCATGTCATGTTCCATGCTAACCATGTTCACAAATGCACACCTGCAACTCTGTGCTGAAAACATCACACATGTACTGTCTACACCACAACACATGCAGGCACAGCTACACACAACAGCCATGTGGCACATGTGCAGACAGTACACTTTGGGAATTAACACTGGTGTATACAAAACTACAATGACAACCATAGTTAATGCATCATGCATGCTCAAATATACCCACAATGATATCATTACACTGTACTGTTAACAACATGATAATATTACTACAGTGCTATGTAGTCACCCTGTGCATCAGCACCATGCTATCCTCTTCCTGCATCAATGTTACAGATGGCAGGAGGTGGCACAGTTTCATCATATGCACAGGGTGTGTACTTGGTTTGACAGAGTCTGCCATTGACACATCCAGTCGACATGTATGTGTGTGTGTGTTAGTGAGGGACAACAGTACAACATGGGGCAATGTTGATGCGATGTGTGTGTGTATGTGTTAGCTCTAGGTGTTAGCATTATGTGTGTGTGTATGCATGCACACAGTTCCACCACATGGCTGCCATATACAGGTGTTTGTGGACAGCCACAGTCTGTACCTGCCAGGTCATACAGATCACTGTCTCTGGCCATGGACATGGTACCTGTGCCTGGCAGGGGGTGCTACGGACAGTATCAGGTATTAAGCCAGACTAGGTACTGTCATCAGAGGCAGTGGGTTGTTGACTGGACACATGTCCCTGCTGGGACTGTTCAGAGCCACGTGCACGTGGTCTTCTAGGACGGTCTAATGACAGCACAGACCCAGCATTGCTGGGGCTGGTACTGGCACTATGGGAGCGGCTGTGGGTTTGTTGTCATCCACGACGACTGCCAGCTGATAATGTTGCTGGCATACATCCACATTGACGCCTCAACCATCCTGCACTGTCCTGGCTCCTGGACATGTAGTTGTGGAAGAGATCTAATGTGTCCCTACAACGTCTATCAATGACCTCGCTGATATTATGGATGGCAGCCGCAACATCACGCATAGTGTCATTCATAGCGGTGCAATGTGCTCTAAGCTCCCTCAGACCCTGTCTGGTGTACCGTTCCATACTTGCCTGTGCCTGCATTACAGCCCGGAACATAGTTGAGGTTGAAAGACCTCTGTGGGCACGTCTGACAGGGGCAGTACGACCACGGATGCTCGCACGAGAACCCCTGGACAACTGCCTGTGTGGTACCATGTCAGGAATCTGGCCATGGCTGCTGTGAGGGGATGCATGTGCCAATGTATGCTGTCCCTCAGCTAAGGACATTGGTGACAATGGATGTATCGGCAGGATGACTGTGCGCATTGATGGGGTTGACTGCTGTGTAGTGTCGATTGGTTGACCAACGACAGACCCCGTCACACCTCCCTGTGCCATTACACATGTATCATCATTATCACTATCCCCAGCAGTGGCTTCAGGTTCCCTGCTGTACTCCACCAGAGCAACATCAGAACTTGTGAGAGGAAGATAGGAAACACAGTTGACAAATGCGTACACGATGTTAGCACACATGCACACATGCACACAGGCGCACATGCACACATGCACACAGGTGCACATGCACACAGGCGCACATGCACACATGCACACAGGTGCACATGCGCACATGCACACAGGTGCACATGCACACATGCACACATGCACACAGGTGCACATGCACACAGGCACACATGCACACATGCACACAGGCACACATGCACACATGCACACAGGCACACATGCACACAGGTGCACAGGCACACAGGCACACATGCACACAGGCACACATGCGCACATGCACACATGCGCACATGCACACAGGTGCACATGCACACAAACGCACATGCACACAGGTGCACATGCGCACATGCGCACAGGCACACATGCACACATGCACATGCACACATGCACATATGTGCACATGCACACAGGCGCACATGCACACAGGTGCACATGCACACATGCACACAGGCGCACATGCACACAGGTGCACATGCACACAGGCGCACATGCACACATGCACACAGGCGCACATGCACACAGGCACACATGCACACAGGCGCACATGCACACATGCACACATGCACACAGGCACACATGCGCACATGCACACAGGCACACAAGCTCACAGGCACACATGCACACAAGCACACAGGCACACTCTTCAGTACAGCAGATACAAACACAGACACACCTGCGATTCAACACATACACAATACTGTTTGAGGGTGGGTGACAGTATCACAAGGAAAAACATCACTGCACACGTGTCAGCATGCAGATTATGTGTTGCACAGGAACATGCAGTGCAAGTGTAGACAGCCCTTGTTAATAACAGTATAAGTGTACTTGATGCTTGTGTGTAGTTCTTCAGTGATTGTCTCCACCCTAGGAAACAATGTGTACAAGGACATAACAATGTTGTTCAAGTTTTACAAGCTGTGGGTGGATATATTTGCACACACACACACACACACACACACACACACACACACACACACACACAAAACACATGATGGTGAAACGCAATAACTGCTATGTGTACTTTTGTGGTCAGTAGAACAGGATGTGGTGTAGTAACGTGAGCCATGATCAACATGCTTCTTGTGGTCAGTCAACAATAATAATGTGTGCCAGACAGGCAGCTAGCATGTTCTACCTGAAGTGCAGTAACATGACTACATCCACAATTACACAGCCACTTGTTACAAGGGTGTGTAAGGTGGCCAGTAGTGAGCATTGCCTAACATGAATGTATTATTTGTTCAAGACTGTTGCACAAAGACATGATAGGCCTCTACCCCTCAGGTATATTATGTGTGCTGCGTAGATGATAAGTGGGATACTGAAGGGTGGCCATACAGCAGGTGTCATAATTGGACATGTGTAGCAGGCTAAGGTGTAGTGTGTATGCAAAACATGTGTGTGTTGTGTACATGTGTATCAGGTATGCCTATACCATGTCCAGTACTGTGTTGCCACACATGTGTGTCATGCTCTGTGTATTGCATGTGAGTGAGGCAGCTACTGAGAATAATGGGATATGCATAGTCTCACAGCAAACATGCATAGCATGCATTATGCGTAGGTGTGTTACATGTGCACACACTACACCTCCATATGACATGCACATGTCATTAGCAATAGTATTGTTATTACACACTCACCAGCATGGATTGGCTGCCTTGCTGTCACTCCAGAGGGACCTGCAAAAATATGAGAGTGATTGCCAGTGGCCACAACTGTGCCATTGATACTGTGAGTATGATAAAATACAGTAGTACAACAGGTGGCTTTCACAGGTGTACAGATTATGCTCAGAATATCAATCTTGCAGAAGAATAGACAGGTTAACAGCTACTCAAACAGTACACATCTCACACACGCATAAACTACCAGTACAGAGAACAGTTAACTACAGATATGGCATGTTATCTGCACGCTCCATTTCAACATGCTGGGTGGCTCCGGCCTCCATGATGACACATGTTTGTGGATGTTGCTGTTGTTGGCCTGGAGCCACAACACTTAGGAGGTGCTCCTCCACACTAGTGAGGGGGGGTGGATAGATACCCCACCGCCTGTGGCAAGCTGTTGTCTGTGGATATCAGACGCATGCTGCTGGACATGTCTAATTAAATCACTGCAGTGATGGCGTACCTGCTCATATGTCCAGTTATGCATGCCTATGTCATTTACTCGACGGACAAGATCTTGCCACAGTGCAGCGCTATCATGCTGGTTCTGGCTGGTCCTGGAAAACAGCACACAGTAATTCTGCACCAGGCTCTGGTGGATCTCCTGATCCTCTGCTGCTGTATAAGGTGGGTTTCGCTGATGCACTATCACCCTGGAAGGAAAAGAAAAATATGTGAGCAAGTCATGTGGCACACTTAATATTCTAATGTACTGATATCTCTTAACTGCCATATATAGCATCTGTCTGTCTATCAGGGGATACACATGTTCGATACCACATATCAGTGCTCAGCCCACAACTGTCTGACAGTGCCTGCCACACTCCATACAACAAACTAGTATACACCAGCACTCGGCACACTGTTTGGGATACAATGCACAACTTCACACTGGGGGTATGTATCAAGCTAATGGATGAAGAATATTGTCATCCCATGCAATGAATGCAATGCACATTTACAGTTTCAATGGTAATCCACCCTAGCCTTTGATGCCATACTCCTACCTGACATATGTGCACAGTTCTTACTATAGCCAGCATACTGCTGTCAAAGAGTATACATGCTGCCAGGTACTCACACATACCCTGTAACACACATGTGATTGCGGCCATGGTACAGGCATCATTACACACACATTACACATACATACAACACACAAATGTATGACGACACAGATGAGCATTAACTGTGTACCTTATGGTACTGTGTGCACCTACTTACAGATACCTATGCATGAGGTATGTAATCTGTGCAGACTACAGGAAACACACCAGACAGTGTTACCAGGGAATGTGAACATACACCATACTGTAGTGTTTAGGCCTACAACATCAGATAGTACAACAGTTC
>NC_056729.1:623139154-623239154 GCF_019279795.1 Protopterus annectens | reverse complement strand
AGAACGCCTGATCTCACTACGCACCACAGACCGGACCCTATGGAGGGTGAGTGGAGGCTCTCCTCCGGCCATGCTTGCAGAGGGGGGGATGAGCCCCATCCCCTGCAGTGCTTCCACCTGAAGCTGGCACAGGGCCACCGGAGGAGGAGGTCCAGGCCTGGGCACTGGTGCCAGGTGCACTCGCCAGCTGAGGTGGGAGAGGTGGGTCCGCTGGAACCCGCCTTCCCCGTTGTCCTATGTTTAGCAGTATTTTATGGCATTTTGGGTTAGTAACAAGCAACACCATTCAAAATTAGTTGTAACAGCATGCATCAGTATTCCCATTAACCAAACACCCATGAATTCCGAACATTGAGCAGCAAGCATAACACATGCATATTTAGAACAACAGTGCACATTCCAACAGCATGCAGGGTTGATTGGTGGCAACAGGCCATCAGGTTTGGATATGTGAACAGGACACATGCTTCAACGTACATGCAGATATGAATGAACCAATAGGACAAATGTCCATGGGAATTAATTGTGTATACACATACCCAGTTTGGTGTGGAATGGCATCATTTGTGAAAATAGGGTAGCGTGGAGAAATAGTACATTAACAACTTAAACTACCTATACATATACTGTACATTCCTAGTAGATGCAGATATATATCCCCTACATGTATTAGTACAGTTCCCTGTATGTAACCTTAGGAATGTTGGTGATGGGGATGTTACTGCTACATTAATATACATTCCATTTTTATTCATATATGTTCATATCTGGCTGTGTTCAGGTACGGCATCCTGCTACATTTGATTTATATGGGTCTAGACAACTGTGGATGTTCAGCATTTCATACAACCATACTATCTCCATAATGCAAGGGTACAGCAACATATACAAATTGTGGGACAGGCACAGTCCAGGTTCTGTACTTTATTAAAGACATTTCACTCTTTGGTTGTGGCTGTCTCATTCATTTCATTATGTAGTGACTGCAGTATACCTTTATTCCAGACCTATTACAGCTTTCTTTGGTAGCTTCAAACCCTCTTTCTCACACTCTCTCACTTTTTTTATTTTTACATTTCAGGATGGTACTTAATTCTAGGCTTTATTAACATTTATTACTGGGTTACAACAATCCTTTCCAGCTGACTCACTTATTTCATATGGCAGAATTTACAAGGATGTATTCGACACTTGTCTATCCTTTGTTGATTGATTACTACTCATTTTCAGGCTGCATCACTTATCTGATATTACAATACAGGTGGAAACTCTCTATTTGAGACTTGTTTAATCTTTATTACTGGATTGCAATACACTCTTTTACAGGCTGCATCACTTATCTAATCTTACAATACTAGCAGAATCTTTCTTCTAGGCTTATTTGACCTTTATTACTGGGTTACAACACTGAACTCTTTTACAAGCTGTCTCACTTATATTCTATAACAATACCAGCAAAATAATTACTAACCTGCCTGGTGGTGCAACCTCACCAGCCTATCGCTGATTCGCGGAATGAACACCTGCAGCTGTAATATAAATGAAGTAATATTGGAACGCACCTATCCATACTACAGGCTAGGATAGCATTTCTTACATACTTAATTACATGGATACTTACTCAGCAGTGGGGCATTGGGCATTTGGCGGGCCTCCTGGATCCAACAGTTCAGTTGGTCCTCCTTTCATCACTTCAGGTCCGCATGGTGGTGACGGACCTGTTCACTAGTCCTCGGAATGCCTGTGGCACTGGTGAGATCATGTGCCAACCGGTTCCATGCCTGTGCCTTATACGCTCCCCATTGAACCTGGCCCTGCATGAGTTGTGCTTCATGATCATGGACTAGGAGCCAAGCCATATATTTTGACTCCTCAACACCCCACCTCTGTGCTCTAAAGTGATTTCCCTCTCCTGCACCTGCCATCCTGACTGCAAATGGGTACCACAATCAGTTATGGTGTGCATTCCCACCTATGAGGCTTATATATGCCAATTTTCCCGCACTTATCTGTGATTGGCCATTTTGGATATTTATCAGCTTACAGCAAACCTGCTTTGTCATGCTTCTATTTTCATTCATTCCTATATGTATGCTAATATTGTATTTTTCAGTACAGCTGTCATGGCTTAGTGGTTCAGTACTTTGACTATGGTGCACAGTATCCCGGGTTCGACCCTTGGGATTGCTTTTTTATTTTACTACTGTCTAGATAGGCTAGGAGGTGTGTCTGTGTAAAGGCGGCTTTGCTACAGCTTGCCCAACGTTGCCCGACGGTAAGCTGGTTGGTGCGCTGCGCAGCTCTGCACAAACGGCTTACGCTGGGTAATGCGTTATTTACCTATAAGCACTCATATTGAGCTGGGTGTAGTGCTGCTGAGCTATGGGCACTCATATTAGGCTTGTTAAAGCACTGCTCACCTACGAGCACTCATATTAAGCTTGTTAAAGCGCTACTTCCCTACGGGCACTCATATTAAGCTTGTTAAAGTGCTGCTCACCTACGGACACTCATATTAAGCTAGTTAAAGCGCTGCTCACCTATGGGCACTCATATTAAGCTTGCTAAAGCATTACTAAGCTATGGGCAATTATGATCCTTTTTTATATATTATGTTGGTTTTGTTCACAAATACATGGGCCATTTCCTTACATTTTACTTAAATTATAGTTATATATTTATATATATATATATATATATATATATATATATATATATATATATATATATATATATATATGTCAGGGGATTGTTTCATACTTATTTAAATAAAAATGGAGAATGATGTTGTGGGGGCTCGAACCGTGACTACCTCCTCTTTGGCCGACATCTCTACCGCTACGCTATTGCTACTTGGCTTACTTTGCATATGTAGATCTTATATACTTTTCAATGTCTACTAACTGTAGCTTAACGAAGGGCATACCCATGCAAACGAGTGCAAATGCGGGCAAACATTTTGGAAATTATGAAAAAAAAAATTAAACTGCTATTTTTACGTTTTACACATTTTCAGTAGGGTTTAGTCTGTCGGGATGTGTGGTGTTTGACATTTCAGATGCTTGACATTTCAACTGACTCACTTGTGGGTGTTTACTTTCAGGACTCTGACTCTTCTGGGGGCGTGTCCCTTTGCAGTACTCACCGATCGGACACGCCCCCTACTTCCCTATACGGACCGTATTAGACTAAGGTATGATTCAGCATGCCCTCATGAATATGCATGGCATGCTGACGTCATACCGTTCAACTGCAGCCTCCGAGTAAGACATATTAAGTTTTACACGGAGGTTTTGTGAATCCGGCCCAGTGTGTTGTAGCTATACTGCATGTAGCTGCTAATGAATCCAGCCCAGTTAGTCATTTTTATAGAATGTACTATGAAGTAATGAAAATATTGAAATAGTAACAATGTAGATGATTTTGTATTGTGATACATTGTAGAATATTGTAAACAATTAGAAAACTTTGATGGGATTTTTTTATGGAAAGCAAGATTTATTTGTATTGTTGTAGGATTTGGGAATCTAATGATAGCTACCCAATGAAATATTGAGATTCAAATTACCAAGTCTTGAGTTACCAGAAAAAAATATAGAAGAGCAAATACTGAATATTGCTCTTTTCTTTTAAATTTGCAACCCCCCTGCATCCACACTGTAGGTACCAAGCCCCCAGTATACCCAAACGTATTTTAGCACCTCTAACATTGTCATTCCTCAAAGAAAAAGGAAAAATCAGAGATATGGCAATCTGAGACTTAATATATGTAAGTCAGAATTTCTGGCCATTCAGTCTTCATTTATTGGGATTTTGCAATCTGGGTCTCAAGATTTCAAATGGTTACTATTAATTATAGGATCAAAGAAATAATGTTTTAGCTATGCATGGTAGGATGGGATAGTAAAAAACCTTAATTGATGATTAATAAGGAAGTTTATGTATGTATGTATGTGTGTGTGTGTGTGTGTGTGTGTGTGTGTGTGTGTGTGTGTGTGTGTGTGTGTGAATACTGTAAATAATGACATATGTTGCAAATACGTTTAACTTTGTTTTATGAATAAAGACCCCCACACTCGTTTTGATAAGTGGTATGGGAGCTTTTGCAGAGCTTTATAGTTAAATCTGTGGTCTTGGTTGGTGATGTATTTCAGACTTAGGGTCAGAATTAAGTATAGGTGCATGCTTAAAATTATGAATAGGATTGGGAAGGGTAGGGCTTGTATGCATGTCGATACTTTCCTGTTTTAAAATAATGTTATGGTTTGTGCTTATGTGATTTTATTGAACTTATTACTTGATAAATCAGCCTAAGATATCAATATTTTTCATCTGTGAGGAGTCGATGATTGGCATTCTCAGAAGTGGCTTTCAACAAATTAGCCTAGATTTTAGAAAAACCTCCAGTCTGCACACAGTTATAATAATGTGTAGCAAGTGCACGTTACTGTATTAATTGCAAAAAAAAAAAAAATCTGTAACAGGAGTCCTCTATGTCTGTTGTACATCATAGAAAACGGCCTGTAAATATGGCATAGAATGTATTATGCAGAAAATAGTAACGAATAAAGGGCACTTATTGCTATTGTAATTGTATCAAAAGAAAAAAACATTTAATGCAGACAGTGAATGACTCAGTCCCTTAAGTCTTCACCTATTATTAAGTATATGCTGTTAGCATTCCCAATGGTTGAGGGGGACACTGTTTTTTTCTTTTTTAACTGATTTTTTTAACTTTTTTTCTCGCGATCAAAATAACTTTCCGCATAATCCTCTGACTATCTTCAGTCTCCTCCCCTTTTTTCATTTTCTTATAAAACTTTCTTCATATTTTTATCTGTTATATTCAACAATTTGCCTGTGTTGTACAGCCTGGCATTTGTGACAGAGAGTTAAGGCAATAAGCAGCTAACAAGCTGCTTCCTGTGATCCAGGGTTTGATTCTCTCTGCCGTCTTTTGCCTCTTTAGCTATGAGCAAGTTACTAAATCAGATAATACTTCTGGGATGAGTCTGAAAAATGTCCATAGAAATTAGTGCTATAGCCTGTTTAACAAATAAAATAAAAATTTTTATTCATCTAATGTTGCTTTATCACAATTTTCATAAGCGAATCATCTCTCATCACAAACACTGCACTGTATTTTCTTAGTGCAACTCTTTCTGGTATGTCCATTAACTAACAGAACAAACATTTAAAATTGTTATAGTCATAAATGAAATTATTTTGTGAAAAATATTTATAACACTCTATGCTTTGTCCATTATAAATGTACTATATTCCACTATGCTACATAAAAGCATCCTGTAAATACTGAAATCGCTGGTCATTCATTCCCAATTTCAGTTACACATCAACCATGTTTCCAAAACCCAAACTTTTCCATTAAAGGCTCTGAATCAGATAACACTATACGATGTCTGTTAATCTACATCATACTGTTTTGAAAATCTACTCCTTCATTTTTAATACTCATTATGACTTATTTTACCAATGGCTGTGATACAGGTAATGCTAGAAAACAAGCCATCGTGTATTCCTCTTAATTGCTGTTATTTTTCTGAAAAAGTATTTCAACACACTTGTAGTCTTAAATCTTACTTAAGGTATCATTTTCGTCAGGAGCTGTAAAAAATGAAAACAGCTCCCTAGGAACAAATCCACACCGGCTTTATAAACCCCTGTTTTATTACAATGTCTTGTCCAGCTAAGGTTCTATACATAGTATACTTATTTACCACCACATTTCCATCTGATGAAGAGAAGACATCTCCCAAAATCCCATAGTGGGCCCCCATTGTCATTTACTAGCTCAGAAATAATTATTTTTATGACCTGGTTTCCATCCATCCTGTCTGCTTCAGTGTTATTCAAGCAACTGCTGTCCACTTCTATTTGTTCCTCTATCAGCAAATAATTAACATATCTCAAAACCTGCACATCACAGCCTCTGCTTATGACTGATCATATCCTCTTCATCCCAACAATGTACACTTATAAAGGGAGTATGATAAATGTGCTTATAAGGAATAGATTATGGATATTTTTATCCAAGCCCACATTTGCGCTTGTTTCACACCTTTCCTGTAACTAGTCTAGTCCAGATACAGATTTGCTGTATCCAGGACTGTTTGTAAGCTTCTGAGTGGTGCCAAAGTCTGCTCTTCAATTTTTCCCTTAGATCTGCTAGTTCTCTCCTCTCCTGAACTTTTACTAGCTTATTAGTCTAGCACTTTACCAGACTTCTTGTAGCAATTATTGTAGCACACAAAAGTGCTACCAGCACTAAACATTATACAAGGAAATAGCTCCTGTACTTATTATTAATGCCCACCCCTCCAGGCATGTCTAAAGGTCAGTTCCCCGTGCTTCCTCCTATTGACCTGGTGAACTTGGGCATCCTGAGAAAATGTAGCATCTGCTTCATGTACACTGACAACCCTCGCCTCATACCTCCCAACATTCAGACTTGTAAGAGATACACTTATATATTAAAACTGGAAGCCACGCACTCTCCAGCCAAGACTGGAATAGCTGGACAAGAGGAGAAAGTCAACACTTACACCACACCACATGGAACACATAGCCCTCCAGAACACACACCAGCACTGCCTTCACATAAAAACACAAACCACACAGCCACCTTTGCAGAGGCTCTCAATAAAAATCTACCCAAACAGCAGAGAAATCCAAGGCAGAAATACACTCGACATCACAACACAACACTAATCATGAGACACATAACTCTCCCAAACAGTGTGTCACTCAACCAAAGTGGCTAAGGCAAAACATCATGCCCAACACACTAGTCATATATGACTCAATAGTGAGGCACACTGATGTCCCACTCACTAGGTTAAATAAGGAGAAAGTAACAGTTAGCTGCCTATCAGGTGCCAGGATCCGCCACATAACACATGCACTCAGGTTCATCAGCAACAGGTACAGATATGTCTCTGTCATTGTACATGTGAGTGTGAATGACCTGTGATGTACCTCCCTGGACTACATGAAAGAAGACATGGAGGAGCTCTCGAATTATGTAGCCCAGGCGGGTATGACCCTAGCCCTGAGCAGCATCCTACCATCACCCAGAATTATACCACAGTACAAGCAGAAAATGATTGATTTCAACAATTGGCTAAGTTTCTGTTGTCATTCTAAGGGGATCCAGTATATGTCTGCCTGAGATGACATGATTGACAGACCTTGATGCTTTGCCAGAGATGGCCGGCATCTGTCACCCCTGGGCTTGTGGATACTGGCCAAGGCTCATGCCACCCCTATAGTGCCTTTTTTAGCTGGTGTTTCAAAGACCAATTACCACCATAACAGCTACAAACAAATGCAATCTGAGGGTCATGCTGCTCAATGCTAGAAGTCTAAATCTCAAAATGCACTCACTCAAAGCACTCCTTAAAATGGAGAACGCCATTTGTGCTGTAACAGAGACCTGGTTCAAGGCAGCAGAAAGCACCACTGCCACTCCACACCTTTTGGCCCCAAACTTGGACCGAAGGTCCAAAGGCAGTGGTGTTTCCATATTCATAAAGAATGTGCACACCTCCAGACTGGTAGCCCAACATAACACATCAGAGATACTTCATGTGCAGCTAACATTGGGTAAGACAGCGATTCAGGTCGTATCCTGTTATAGGTCCCCAACCAAGTCCCAAGACTCATACTCCAAGTTCCTAAGCACCCTGGAGAATATTAGGGTCCAACCTAACACTCTCATACTGGGCAACTTCAACTACCCCTCCATTAACTGGGAAAGGTACTTATGTACCAATGCACTTGTCAAATGTTTCCAGGAATTCATTAATTCCAATGCACTGGACCAGCTCGTTCTTTCCCCCACTAGAGGTAGCAACATCCTTGACCTGGTCATTAATAACATGGGTGACCATTGCTCTACACCAGTAGTCAACTCCTCCCTTGTTAGATCCAACTACAAACTAATCACTTTGAAAATCCACACCACTCCCACTCCCACCCCCCCGCAAAGGTAACCACCATGAAAAACTTCTCCAAAGCTAACTTTGGGCTCTTAAAAACAGAGGTGGCTAACTTCATGGCACCCATGCAAATGGAGAATAGTTGCATGACAACCGAATCATACACTAATGCACTGTAAGGACACGTATAAAAATGCATGGATCTCGCCATACCCAGTAGAACCAAGACACTCTCCTTCAAAAAAAGGAAGCCAATCTGGTGATCCTCTGCCATAAACAGACTCTACAACAGAAGGAGGAAATTGATGTGGAATAAGGTGAAGTCCCAAGACTGGAAAACTCCCTTATTAGTCTCAACAAAAAGTTGAGATCCCTCATCAAATCCTCTAAAGCTAGCTATGAAAACAAAATTGCAGCAGATAGTAAAGACAACCATAAGGCCTTCTATAGTTATGCAAAGAATCTCCACTGCAATAACCATATTTGCTCTGAGCTACTGCACAAAGGTACCTTCTATACCGAGCCATCAGATATTGCTAATATACTGGCCAACAGATTCAGTTCCAAATTTACCCCTCTCCCCCCAAAGGACCAATCACAATAGCATTAGATTGCCAGGCACTCAGTATTACTGCTGCACAGGTTAAAATGGCACTGTCTATGGCCAAGAATACAGCTTCTATGGGACCTGACAATATCCCTGGCTGTTTTCTACATGAACTATTGAGTGAACTGACACCTCACCTGTGTACTCTGTTCAATAACAGCCTCACTTTAGGCTTTGTCCCTACCCGGATGGTGCCCTGCTACAATCATCCCTCTCCACAAAGGAGGAGTGACTACAGACCTTGGGAACTATCGCCCCATTAGCCTGTTGAGTCTGATATGCAAAGCTATGGAACGCATCATCATGGACCTAATAAACAAGGATATAGGGTATCTCCAAACTCTGGATCCTACACAGTTTGGTTTTGTGAAGGGTAGATCATGCCTGCTCAACTTGGTTGACTTCTTTGAGTCAGTCACTACAGCTGTGAATGAAGGCAGCATTGTTCATACATCCTACTTTGATCTGGACAAGGCCTTTGATACCATTCCCCACTCAGGAATCATAGAAAAGCTCACTAAGCTAGGCATCAACCCCTTTATCACTAGGTGGGTTGCAAACTGGCTCACATATACAACCCACAGTGTGAAAGTAGTTGACTCCAAGTCAGACTGCCGACCAGTCACAAGTGGAGTCCCACAGGGTTCAGTCTGGGTCCTCTCCAGTTTGGTATCTACTTCTCTGAAGTCCAGGCCAACATGAAGGGACTCTGACTGACAAAGTTCACAGATGATTGGAAGTTGGGAGCTATTATTAACTCCCCAAGTGATGTTGACATCCTACAGAAAGTCCCCACTGAGACCAACGACTGGTGTCAGAGCCATGGCCTTAAGCTCAGTGCCAAAAGGGAAAAACCCAGTTCCCATGAATTACCACATTGATGGTAGTCCACTGAACAGAGAAGGTGTTAGAAGAAATCAGGGAACACAGGTTGACAGCAACCTCTCTTTTGACCACCACATTGCCACTGTGATGAGAAAGTCCTTTATGTGGCACATCTCATTACTAAGGGTTTTGCATCCAGGAAGAAAGAGGTCATTGTCTCCCTCATTAGGCCAGTCATCGAGTACAATACTCCATTTGGCATGTACCTCACTAGACACCTGCAACAACTGGAGAGGCTGCAAAAGTACCTCAGAAAGAGGATCCTAGGCCTTAAATACTTGTCCTATATGGACAGACTTAAAAAACTCCAACTAGTCTCTGTCTCATATCGCCTACTTAGAGGCAATCTCTGCTTGTCTTACAAAGCTATATCTGACCCAACTTTGTTAGAAATGCTACATCTAAGGAAATCCCAATCCCTCAACAGCACAGGCTCCAGAGACTTCAACCTCATTACCACAATCAACAGAACATGCTGGAGGGACAGGTTCATAACCCAAACACTGCCCATGCTATGGAATAGATTTCCTATACATGTCAAACAGAGCACCTCACTGGCCCTCTTCAAGAGAAATCTTAATGAGTAGATGGGAAATAGAAAATTCACCCTGAGGATCACTCCAGTGTCTCTACTGGACAGAGGCACTGGGAACTAAAGTCAAGTGGCACGATGCCAGGGTAATCCTATGGGCTAGGCTTGTAAAGGCTCCAGGGCAATTAGCCTAGTACACACCTATGAACCTATGAACCACTTTGTGCATCATCTACTGCAGCAAAATTCCTGCACAAACTGTGCAAACTCTACAAGTTATTTATCCATACAACATGGCCCTGATAAATTCTTAAGGTGCGACCTTGTAATATTTCTCTGAGAACTGTCTGGACCTCAAATGGAATACAGACCTGAGGTGCTTACATTAGACACTACCCTGTGAGCACTATCAACCATTCCAACAATGTAATTAGCCAAGTCATAACAAAGTCATTTCACACTTGCACAGAAAAATATAAATGAAGCTTCAGACACAAAATTGCACAGTTAAGCCACATGAAGGAGATACAACATAAATCAACCATTGAAAATTAAAGAAATAAAAAAACATACAATAAAACAATTAAAAATCACTACTGCAGAACATAAAATAAAGCAATTAAAAAATCCAAAACACTGACAACCAGTCAGAAAATGACAATAATTGGAAAATGAAACCATTTGTAAACACCTACACTAAGTAAAATTAAACCTTACACTTAAACTTACCTAAAACCATAACTAAACTCTCCCAGTAACATAATTTAACCTGTTACTAGCTACAAAAGTTCTACTACAAAATTACCTGATTCTACAAAAATATTAAAAACTACCTCAGAAGTAAAGCAGAAAGCCACCCATAAGAAATCTCATTCACAAAAACCTGTGGAAACTCTACAAGGTCTGCTCAGAGTTCAACTTATGCAATATTGCATCCCAGTGAAATGAATGGGAAAATGTAGGATAATAATTCATGAATGAATAAGTGGAATGCAAAGAGTTCTAGTCTGTGTGATACTTAGTGTGATTTAATAAGATTAAAACTGCAATATCCCTCAACAGTTATCCATACAATAATGCATTGTGCAATGGCAAGGTTATAAGGAACACTTTAACCGTATATTTCTGTGATGACTACAGCCTAACTACTAGAGGGCTTATTCATTTAGTTTTATTGTGAAAAGTCAGTGAACATGTGCATTTAATTGCTGTAAGTAAGACGTTGTCCTGTTCGATTCTCAGCTAAAGCGTCTTCTGTGTGGAGACATGTGTGAATGGGCGTACCTTCTTTGAAGGTTGTGCATCAGGGCTGGCAACTCGGCACATAAAAATCTACCGCCAATCATTAGCGGACCGGAGTTCCTCTGTGGTGACCCCTAACCTGGAAAAGCCGAAAGACACAACAACAACCTATGAACATATGAGCCACTTTGTGGGAGGAGGCTGCTGTCCTTAGTTGCTCATACATTATTTCCAAGACAGATATGTATTTTCACATTTTTAATTTCTTCAAAGTCTTTTGGGTTTCTAATACCATGACGGGAATGGACCCCATTCCTAACTCAAAGTACGATTAAAGTTCATGAAATTAGCATTGTACAGTATAGGTGGTTTAATTATACATAAAAAATGTGCTTTGGTGCTACTACAGTAAAATTCCTGCACAGATTGTGCAAACTCTATGTAGAATAGAGTGTGTGTATGTACCTTTAAGAAGCATTTCCAGATGCAGCATGTGCATATAAATAGTGAGCATGTGCAGGCAGCAGTGCCATTTTGAGAGAAGAGCCAGAGGGTTAACATATATGAGTGTAGTAGTCAGCCTGTTTATAAGCTTATTTACATTTAAGTTACAAAGCCTCATTTCCGATGAGTTTCTGTGCAATAAAGCTGCTTGAACTGAACCCATGAATGTTTGTCTGTTTTATCCTGAACAGACGAGCAACACGGTGTCAGAACCAGGATTAAGAAACTAACTTCTTCAAGGCATGTGGTGCAGAGTTGAAGGTGAAGGCAGATTGAGCTGGTTGAGTGAAACGGAGCTCAGACAAACAAAAAAGGGCCAGAAATGAACTTAAGGTAGCAAAAAAAAAACCCACAAAATGATTTATTTGGCAAAGAAAATGAAACAGCTCATTTGTAAGGCACAACATGCATTATTAATCAAATGAGTAGCACAAAATGTATGATTAAGGAAACAAAAGGCAACAAACGCATTATTAATTAAATGAAATGGTTGAAACCACGATATTTGATAGAACTAGCAGAGATATTCATATGGGGCTCAGAATTACCTTTGATTTGCATAATGAGCATGTTTAAAGTAAAACAGGCACAAGAAACGTATAATGAGCATGATAAATGATTAAAAGGGCATAACAAATACAATAAAAAGGGCAAATTAACCTTAAAGAGCAAGGTGACTGCATGTTTTTTAGTAAAAGACTGTTTGGGCACACACTGCTATTTTGCATTGTCCAAAGCTATTCAAAGCATAACTAGAGTCGTTCAAAGTGTCTCAGAGTGTGCAAAGTGTTTGCAGAGTGTGTGCTTTATTACGGTGCAATTATTTCAAAGAGTTTGCTGTGTGCAAAGTGCAGATATTGCAAAGTGCAGTCAAAGTACAGATATTTCAAAAAGTTTCTTGTGCTGTGTGCATTTATTCGCAGAGTGCCAACATTTCAAAGTGTTTCTTACACTGTGCAGAGTTATTTTGCAAAGTGCAGCCATTTTGAAAGGTTTTTGTGCTGTGTACAGTTTATTTGCAAAGTGCATGCATCTCAAAGTGTTTCTTACTCTGAGCTTCTTCCATTGTGTACAGTTGTTCGCAAAGTACAGTAATTTCAAATGATTTCTTACACTGATAAGGCGTGGTTTCACAAAGTACAGTGATTTCAAAGTGTTCTTGAGCTAAGGAAACTTGTTTGGCAAAGTGCAGTTATTTCAAAGAGTTTGTTGTGCTATTGGACATAATTACAAGTACTGATATAAAGTTCTGGCATATATATTTATATGTGTGTATGTTCGTACATAATTTCAAGTACCTTCACTATTGTGTGGTGAGATGACACAGGCATTTCGCAGACCTAGTCCACTTGTGTTTGATCATAATATAGCAGAGAATTGGAGAGTATTTGAGCAGGAATATAATATTTTTATACAAGCAGCTTTTTCTGACAAAGATGCACATACAAGGGCACTCATTTTGCTTAAATTAGCAGGGTCAGAAGCCATTGAAAGAAATCATTCATTTGTGTATGCACCAGAAGTATATGCAGGAGAGGGGAAAACTGCCATACTGTGGTACTGGCTGAATAAAGAGAGTATCCCGAGTGATTAAAACGTAAATTTAGAAAAATGTGCAACCCCCAGACAAATGTTACATTAGAGAGCACTTATTTTATACAAGAGACCAAAAGCCAGGTGAAACTTTTACAGCTTATATTACTGACTTAAGAAACAAAGCTAAAACGTGCAGATTTGGTTACTTGAAAAAAGAGTTGATAAAGGACAGGCTTGTGTCAATCTATCTTGCTGTTTTAAAAATAGTGACTCAACACTAAAACTTAACTTTTTAGACAGGTAAAACTTAAATTACCTACTTTCACATCTAACTCCACTAGTACACACTGCAGTGTTTAGGATAAACCATTTTTTCATCTTCCCTTTAAGCATCTATTGCAAGACCACCAGTTATTGGAGAGCCCACATTCTGCCTCTCAGTAGTCATCTTGGGATTAGTACTTCTGTTTTCTCCAGGTGAGAGAAGGAGTGCAGTTACATTATTTCCTGGAGACTGCTGATCACCAGAAAGCTTAGTAACTGCTTTATAGGTGACAGCTTGGAATCTGTGCTTATATTCTGATTCTGGTGAGAGTAGGAGCAGAGTGCATTGATTCCTGACTCTTTCTGGTTGGAGAGTGAGTGTTTGTGCTTAACATACCTGATTGGTCTGGTTGTTATTTGAGGCATCTACAAGAAAAAGGCTACAAGCCTGCAGACCCTTGCAACATCTGGAACAAGACTGTGGATCACCAAACAGGCCGTGGCCTGCTTCTCTTCTTGGGACTGGTGCTAACATTTTGCTTCTGGTGAGAGAAGAAGCAAAGGAGTATTGTATTCCAACAGAGAAGATGTGCTGAAACCAGCATAAGTAGTAGCCAGGCAGTAGCCATTCATATTTTCAGAGGCGACTGGTGACTTCAAATTAAAGGAGGGCTGCAGGAGACAGCTGAATAGGTGGGGCCAATGGGAAAGGGTGTGGCCAACTAGAAAGGGGAGGAGCTATGCTCAAAACCACAACAACTGGAACTTTAATTAAATACACTGCCCTGGGTGCTAAACAGTCATTACGAGAGTCCAATCAAGACAAAATGAAGTGTAGAAGAAAAATATTTCAATGCATTGGCTACATGACAACTTCCTTAATATCCAGATGAAAACAGGTTGTGAGGCATGAAAAAATAAATGACTTTTTAAATACATTACTGGAATGACAGTCAAAATCAAGTATAAAAAAACAAGCAGCACTCAACTCAAACCACTACTACTTGCACTGCAGTTCTAATTATAATTTATATTCAGCTTTATAAAATTACCAAGTAACATGCTGAAAGTAGCAATCTCTGTGATACCCACACTTGTAAAAATGTTTCTTATCCAAAAAAGACCTGCTGCCTGACACAACTATCTACTTGTTTCATGGGGAAGACATGATCAAAGTAAAAAATGAACAGCAAACAAGAAACAAGCTCAAGATAAATTGCTTAAAGGATTCCTGCACAAGTTATGGACCACACATGATAGATTGGCATTCTGTTTAGTTTACGGGTAAGCCTGCAAAGATGACTGCAAGTCTCCAACAAAAGATGACTGCAAGTCTCCAATAAATGCTTCTGAAAATACTGTAATCCTGTCCTTTTATTACAAATACTGTCATATGCATTTCAATACCCAAGGCTTATACATTATCTAGTTATGTAAATATTCTCTGCATGGCAACAATGAAAAAGCTTTCAATGCTGGTAATTCTTTAACAGTATGCTTATTAAAGCTTAGTAGCATCTTACAATCTCTGACAAGCTTACCTGATGGTCACTAAATTATTGCTACTTAAACAGAGCAACAGGGCACTGTGACAACATGCATTTCCTGAATAATAAGAAGCATAAATCAACAGTATAAAAATCTGACAGAAAACCAGAACATTCTGCAAAATCAAGGACAGATGAAAAGCCACGGTCATACTTGTGGTCTACCTTGGATGGGGGAATACTCTGCACACTTACACTGCATAACTCCTTGCCTTCCTTGGACACATCCAGAGCCACTACAATGGGGAGTGGGGTGCAACAAGTATGTCACAATTTGAAATGTCTCTGGCTGACAGTGATAGCTCTGACACTCATATCTCTCAACTTCAGAGCAAGAAATCTGGACAAAGCCATACATAGAACTAGAAGGCCCAAAATAAGGACAATTTTTAAATATTGCTCTTATTAACATAGATAATAGAACAGTAGTAGGACTTGCATTAGTACGAATTTTCTGAAGGGTATGAAATCTGAAACTCAAATGTCTGCCATTATTTTCTAACTTCAGTCTTTAATGACTTGCCACTAATTTTCCAGAAAAACACAATTTTATGAAAAACAGACCAAAAATGTGATGCAAAAATATAAAGTTGCCACACAATACAGCTGGGAACCTGTCAAAAAAGGGACACCTTTTAATATTAACACTGTTAACTTGAGCAGCTAACAAAATAAGAACATCTACATGCATTTCTGAAATAAAAGTAATCTATAACTCTGATCATTACAGTTATATATAGTTGTAAACCCTCCACGTTTTCTTCCAAAATTGCCATTTTGTGGAGGGATTATTAGGGGAGAGCAACATTTTGAGCCAAAATTGGGGACAATTGAGAGGTTTGGATATTCCTAATTCTACAAAGTGATTTGCATGTACCTCTCAACCTCTTAATGCAGGAAATCTGGACAAGGCCAAATATATTGGGGGAACATACAAACACTACTAAAAATTGCTCTTGTATAAACTTAAGACAGTTGATAGAATAACAGGTTTTGCATTAGCATGCATTTTTCTGATTGTTATGACGTCTGAAACTCAATGTCTGTCATTTAGTGACTTCATTCTTAAATGATTTGCTAGAAAACAACACATTTTATGAGGAACAAACCAAAAATAAGAAGCAAGTATCTATTCATTCTGCAAAAAATATGGACAACTGAGAGGTATAGTTCAACCGGGGCTGTCTGAGTTTGCTACCCCCCCCTCACAAAATCATGGTCGAATGAAGCCTCCCCCCTGCAGCCATTCCAACGTCCCATTCCTTGGTTATTTTGCCCCATTTACCATAAACACTGTAATGTGCATACTGCTTTACTTCTGCAATGATTTAGATTTCATTTGAAAGTTTTATTTTGCATTTTACAGCATAAACCCTAATAGATATCTGTTAAACAAAGCAATGCAGTCTCACAATGAAAATAGACTTAGCATTACAACTTCTCTGCCCTTGAAACTCACATGCATTGAAACAGCATTGAAACCCACATTAAAAAAAATAAATTTTGCCAGTGGCAGATAAAGATTAACTCTGGGCTGTTTTCAAAATCATAGGCCCCTTGAACATGAAACATACACATGCTCTTTGATACATCTTCCTGACTGTATTACATTATATTCCTTGTACAATACAGTACAGTTGTTAAAGGGCATTTTAAATTTATTGTTTTGAACAGTTTTCCAGTAAACAATGAAACAAAATGCATGCACCAATAACAAAACTGCCCAATTCAGAACATTTCCATCATAAAATGTCTATTCAACCTTCTATAGTCCACCAGCATCAGTAAATATGCACAATCTCTAAAGTAGTAAAATCCACATTAAAGAAATTTGTAACTAATAAAGAGGTTGCTGCTAGCAAACAACTTTATATGTCATTGTTTCATCTACAAATAAAGTGCCTGTTGCCCTTAAAGAATAAATTGCCTATGTTGCATGCATTAAAAAAATGATAAGCTAGTAATACCGCAATAGGGAATGGATAGCAAACTGATAACAGGTTCATAGTTACTAGGTATCTTTGCCAAAAAGGACTGCAGCATCCACCCCCTTTACAACACAGCACAGTAACGCATCTACCTACTGTGAAAGTAGAACCCACGGCCTTCTGTATCAAACGCAAGTACACTACCTGTTGTGCTATTAACAATGCGAGAAGACCTAGCATAAGCAGCACTAAACTTTTGTTCCCCTGCAGCTCTCAGGTCCTTGTAAAATCTACTTGACACTCAGCTGTATCTCTGAACTTTACAGCACAAGAAATCTGGAAAAATCCAAAATTTATTGTGGGGGGGACAAAAAGCCAAAAACCAGGGACACATTTTAAACATTGCTTGTATAATGTTGGAAAGTTGCTAGAATAAAATGCTGTGTTACCACCATACATTTCATTGCTACGTCTTGAACCCAGTGGACCCTGTGCAAAACAGTCAGAGAAACATACCACTATGCCAAATCAGCTGAAACAGAGGAAGACAAACTTAAATGGCTACTATTTAGTGAATTCAGTTCTCACCATAGCTGTCAACCTCTTAGCAAGAAACACCCGAAAAAAGCCAATCTTGTGGGAATACAGCTGCCAAACATATTCAGTGAATTCAATTCTCACCATAGCTCTCAACCTTAGCACAAAATACCTGGGCGAGGCTAATAATGGGGGAATACAGTCCCAAAATATGGGCAAATTTCAAATATCCATGTTATAAACTTAGACAATTGCTAGAATAAAAGGTTTTGTTTTACCATGTATTTTCTGAAGAATATGAAGTCTGAAGCATTTGTTAACCAGAAAACTAGTCTGACTTCAAAGAAAACAAAGCCAATTTTCAGCAGAGCAGGGAGAAACACTCCACACACATCTTTGTAAGGGATGGGAGGACATGCAGACTCGACAGAAGACACCCCAGCCAGGAATCAAACCAGAGAACCTGTAGCTGTCAGGCAACAATGCTGCCAGTGCACAACTGCACTACAAATCTTATCAAGGAAAAACGAAGAAACAGAAACCACAGATTTTATGAGGAACAGAACAAATATTTTATTTTATTTATTTTATTTATTTGCAGTTGGTTTACCAGGATAGTCCATTGGGCCAAAATGAGCCCATTTTCAATGGAGTCCTGGGGAGAAAAGCTCCAAAACAAACAAACTAGGTACATACAATAGATTACTAATGATAATTATACAAATATAAAAAGATACATGCATTTCATTTCGAAAATTCAGGAAACATTTCAGAACAATACAGTCTAGTGATGAAAATTTGAGGTGTTTTAGGCTGTGAAAAGTAATATTGCATAATGATACAGAGTAGTTATTGTGTAAGGAGCATAAGCTTTACAAGGTGCAGTCAAATACAGTCTTTGCAGATACCATGGGAAAAGAAAAAATATATAATATGAGTTATGGGGAATTTATAAGGAAAAATGACTAGAGTAACATGGGAGTGAAAGGAAGAAAAATGCCATCATTAGTTAAGAGGGGTGGGAGCAAGAGCATTCCCAGTGGGACATTAGATGTATGTGAAGAGATTTTTTGAACATATAATGGTTAGAGGTGGTGCGAATGGATGGTGGTAGTGAGTTCCAAAGACGTGCTAGGTTATAGGATAGTAAGTTTTTGCCTGGGGGACGAGTTGGTTTGTGCACTTCTAATAGGTTTTGATTGTTTGACCTTAAAACTCTATCAGGTAGGTGCATCTTAAAGGCAGAAGACAGGGAGGGACAGAGAGAGGGGTTGAAAATGAGCTTATGGGCAAGACTTAGCTGAGTATAGCTGAGATGATTGGGTAGTTCTAGCCAATTAAGTTTTTGGAGAGAGGAACAGTGGTGGGTGGAGGACCTATGGCTGTTAGCGAACTTGGCGATTTTGTTGTAGCAAGAGGAAAGTTGTTTTTTTAGAGAGGACTGAAGATTAGTTAGGAGTGGAGCTCCATAGAGAAGGGAGGGGATAAGAAAGGAAGAAGAGAGAGTGATTTTAGAGGTGCTTATACCTAGTTTTTGATGGGTTTTTTTGATATTTAATTGTAGATGGGAGTTGAAATTAAGCTGGTTGTCAATTTGGACACCAAGTAACTTGGTTTCTAGAAATATGAGGCAAAAATCTGCAATTTTTTACAAATAGTGATGGGTAGGGAATTCAGGTCCTTGTCACCTGCATTCAAGGTACAGGGTTTAAGCCTGAGTATTTCTACCCACCACCATGTGTTAACAAGGGCATTACACACACACACACACACACACACACACACACACACACACACACACACACACACACACACACACACACACACACACTCCATTACCTGTAAATGGGTCCAGAAGCAGTAAACCTCCACACACAAGGTCCAACTCCATTGTCTTGAAGCAGCAGACCCACGCTCAACTTAATGCTTCCCTGCAAGAGCTGAACCTACCTCACTCCTGCGCTTGAATCCCTGCTCACCTCTCTCCTGATTGGTGCTGTCTGTGGATCAAGCAGTCTGGAGTGCCTCTGTTCTGTGCGGTTGTCCACCGCACAGATTCCTGGGCATCTGTGGGGCAGAAAATGCCTTCTCTGGACTGCTGACTCAGGCAGTCAGAGTTCACACAGATCCCTAGGCATCTGCAGGGCTGTCTGCGCATGTGCAGCAGTTCCGGTACTCGTTAAAAAAGAAAAACTTTTTTTTAAAGTTTATGTTTCACGTTTTTTATTTCTAGGTGGGAGGGCTGCAGTCCTGCAGTCTGATAGCACGAGCCACCCCTGCCTATTTTCATCATTCTTAACAAGCTAATTCTTTATTTTCAGTAAGTATTGCTTGATTTCTTCTTAACTTTAGAATATCTGCCTAAATACTTCATCCTTAAATTTTCAGGGTCTACATATTAGTTTCCCCTCAAGGGTTTGGCAGTGCTCTGTACAGACTCAGACACTTTGAGTGACATTTTTCCTGTAAAAGGCTTCAGTACTTAATATATTGAGGTCATATCCAGGCATGTCTAAAGGTTAGTTCCCTGTGCTTTCTCCTGTCATCCTGGTGAACTTGGGCATCCTGAGGCAATGTAGCAACTGCCTCATGTACACAGACAACACTCTCCTCTTACCTCCCAACACTATGACTTGTGAGAGATGC
Source organism: Protopterus annectens (assembly GCF_019279795.1). Lineage (NCBI taxonomy): Eukaryota > Metazoa > Chordata > Ceratodontiformes > Protopteridae > Protopterus > Protopterus annectens. The sequence goes on along the minus strand of NC_056729.1, from coordinate 623,218,968 downwards.
ACATATATAGCCAAATTGGAAGCCAAGCACTCTCCAGCCAAGATTGGATTAGCCAGTTAAGAGGAGAAGGTTAACATCTACACCACACCACATTCAACACATAGCCCTTCAGAACTTACACCACCACAACCCTCACATAGTAACACAAAACACACACCTACTTTCATGGAGGCTCTCAATAAAAATCTGCCCAAACAACAGAGAACTCAAAGGCAGAAATGCAAACAACCACCACATCCCAGCACAAACCATGAGACACATAGCTCACATAAAGTGTGTGCCACTCAACCAAAGCCCATAAGGCAAAACAACTTACTCAATACACTAGTCATAGGTGACTCAATAGTAAGGCACACTGATGTCCCACTCACTAGGATGAATAAGGAGAAAGTTACGGTCAGCTGCCTGTTGGGTGCCAGGATCCGCCACATAATGCACATGCTTAAGTCACTCCACAACAGGTACAAATATGACTCTGCCATTGTCCATGTTGGTGTGAATGACCTGAGATGTACCTCCCTGGACATGAAAAGAGACAAAGAGAAACTCTCGGACCTTCTAGCCAAGGCAGGTATGACCCCAGCTCTGAGTAGCATCCTACTGTCACCCAGAATGATACCTTCGTACAAGCAGAAAATGACTGACTTCAACAATTGGCTAAGTTTATGGTATCATTCTAAGGAGATCCAGTATCTGTCTGCCTGGGATGACATAATCAACAGACCTCAATCCTTCACTAGAGATGGCCTGCACCTGTCACCCCAGGGATTCCGGATACTGGCCAAGGCTCTTGCCACCACTATAGTGCCTTTTTAGGCAATGTCCTGAAGACAAAATTACCAGCATAACAGCTACAAGCAAACAAAATCTGAGGGTTATGCTACTCAATGCTAGAAGTCTAAATCTCAAAATGCACTCACTCAAAGCACTCCTTAAAATGGAGAACATTGACATCTGTGCAGTGACTGAGACCTGGTTCAAGGCTCTGGAGAGCACCCCAGCATTACCAGGCTATAATTCATACCACAACGTTCGGCCCCTAAACCTGGACTGAAGCACTAAAGGCAGTGATGTCTCCATATTCATAAAGGATATGCACACCTCCAGACTAGTAGCCCAATATAACGCATCAGAGATACTTCAGGTACAACTAACACTGGGTAAAATTACAATCCAGGTTGTAGCCTGCTATAGACCCACCACCATATCCCAAAACTCCCACTCCACATTCCTAAACACACTGTAAAATATTAGGGTACAACCCAATACCCTTATACTGGGAGACTTTAACTACCCCTCCATTAACTGGGAAATTACTCATGTACCAACACACTTGCTCAATGTTTTCTGGAATTCATTAATTCCAATGCCCTGGACCAATTCATTTTTACCCCCACCAGGTGTAGAAATATCCTTGACCTGGTCATTACTAACAAGGGCGACCTTTGCTCTACACCAGTAATCAACTACTCCCTGGTCAGATCTGACCACAAGCTATTCACCATGGATATCCACATCCCACCCTCACCCCCCCTAAAGGAAACCACCGTAAAAAACTTCTTCAAAACCAATTTTGGGCTTCTAAAAACAAAGGTGGCTAACTTCACGATACCCATGCAAATGGAAAATAGGTGCATGACTGCTGAATCATACACCAATGCACTGTATAAGCACATACACAAGTGCATGGAATGGGCCATAGCAAACAGAACCAAGATGTTCTCCTCCAAAAAAAGGAAGCCAATCTAGTGGTCCCTCACCATAAACAAACTTTACAACAGAAAGAAAAAAACTGTTGCAGAAAGGGGTGAATTCCCAAGACTGGAAAAACTCCCTTGTTACACTCAGAAAAAAACTGAGATCCATCATCAAATCCTCTAAAGCTAGCTATGAAAACAAAATTGCTGCAGATTCTAAAGACAACCACAAGACATTCTGTAGTTATGTCAAGAATCTACATGGCAATACTCAGATCTGCTCTGTTACAGCACAATGGCAATATATATACAGAAGCAACTGATATTGCCAACATATTGGCCGACAGGTTCAGTGCGAAATTTACCCCCCTTTCACCCCCTAATGGGTCTATCACAATACCTGAGAAATGCCAAGTCCCTATTATCACAGCTACACAGGTAAAAAATGCACTGTCCAAAGCCAAGAATGCAGTTTCCATGGGACCTGATAATATCCCTGGCTGTGTTCTACATGAATTACAAAGTGAATTGGCACCACACCTGAGTACCCTGTTCAATCACAGCCTCATTTCAGGCTTTGTTCCTACTGAATGGTGCACTGCTATGCTTATCTCACTCCACAAAGGGGGAGCGACTACAGACCCTGGGAAATACTGCCCCATTAGTCTGACGAATCAGATATGTAAGGCTATGGAGCGCATCCTCATGGACCTTATAGATAAGGACATAGGGAATCTCCAAACACCTGACCTCACACAGTTTGGGTTTGTGAAAGGTAGATCATGCCTGCTCAACCTGATAGACTTTTTTCAGACAGTCACCAGAGCTGTGGATGAGGGAAAGGTAGATCACACAGCCTACCTAGATCTTGCCAAGGCCTTCGACACCATCCCTCACTCAGGAATCATAGATAGACTCACTGAACTAGGCATACGCCCCTATGTCATAAGATGGGTTGCCAACTGGCTCACTGATAAAACCCCACTGTGAAAGTAGTACACTCCAAATCTGACTACCGACCAGATACAAGTGGTGTCCCACAGGGATCGGTCCTAGGTCCTCTTCTGTTTGGCATCTACTTCTCTGAAGTTCAAGCCAACACAAAGGGACTCTGGCTGACCAAGTTCACAGATGATTGCAAACTGGGAGCCATTATTGATTCTCCAACTGATGTAGACATTTTACAAAAAGCCTCACTGACACACATGACTGCTGCCAGAACTATGGCCTTAAGCTCAATGCCAAAAAGTGCATCGTCATTCCCTTTGGGAAAAATGTGGTGCCCATGAACTACCACATAGGCAGTAGTCCACTAAACACTGAAGGTGTGATAAGAGAGCTGGGGACACAGGTTGACAGCAACCTCTCCTTTGATAACCACTTTGCCACAGTAGTCAGAAAGCACTTCTATGTGGGACATCTCATTGCAAAAGGTTTCTCATCCAGGAAGAAAGAAGTCATAATCCCTCTCTACTTGTCCCTCATTAGACCTATTATAAAATACAATGCCCTATTTGGTATGTACCTCACCTGACACCTACAAAAACTGGAAATGCCACAAAAATACCTCACTAAAAGGATCTTAGGTCTTAGACACATGCCCTATATGGACAGACTCAAAGAAATCCAGCTATACTCTGTCTCTTATCGCCTACTTAGAGGCAATCTCTGCTTGACCTACAAAGCCATGTCTGACCCAGAGCTGTTAAATATGCAACACCTAAAGAAATCCCAATCCCACCATGCCACATGCTTCAGGGACCTAAATCTCATTACCACAATAAACAGAACATGTTGGAGAGACAGGTTCCTAACCCAGAGACTTCCCATACTCTGGAACAAACTTCCCATTCACGTCAAGTAGAGCACTTCACTGGCCCTCTTTAAGAGAAATATTGATGAGTGGATGGGCAATAGGAAGTTCACCCCAAGGATCACTTTAGTGGCCTTGCTTGACAGGGGCACTGGGAACTAACGTTGGGAGATATGATGGCAGGGAATCTTCTTGGGGTAGGCTTATATAGGCTCCAGGGCCATTAGCCTAGTACACACCTATGAACCTATGAACCTAATAATGCTGCAGTGAGAAAGATTTTGCCTCATGACAGTGTTTTAACGTTAAGCAAAGCAGAAGACCTGTGCAGTCATTACTAGGTCTCAGAGACAGTTTGAGAATGAAACTACTTTCTTTTACCAAAGAAGTCCATCATGAAGCACATGTACCAGTTCTAGCTTTACTGATGCTATTTTCTCAGAGTATGCTGATGTTTTTGATGACAAGCTAGGCAAACTTCCAGTTGTGTACTTCATGAAAGTAAACCCAGAGGTCAGTCCAGTGCTCAGACCAGCAAGGAGAGTTCCAATAGCTATGCAGGACAAAGTCAAGGTCTAGTTAGACAAAATGGTGCAGCAAGGTGTGATTTGCCCAGTCAGAGAACCAACTAAATGGGTGTCTTCCATGGTAGCTGCTCATAAGAAAAATTCAGATGAAATCAGAATATGCATTGACCCAAGAGACTTGAACAAGGCATTAAAAAGACCTCATCATCCTATGCGTACAGTCAAGGAGATTGCAGCCCTCATGCCAAATGCCACTGTTTTTTCTGTCTTAGATGCAAAGAGTTCATTCTGGCAAGTAATGCTTGATCGCAAATCTTCATTACTGACTACATTCAGTACCCCATTTGGTAGATACATATTCCTCTGGATGCCTTTCGGAATAAATTCTGCCAGTGAAGTCTTTCACCATGCAATGAAGAAAAATGTATCAGGCTACCCGTGTGCAATAATAGTTGATGATTTACTGGTTGGAGGTAATGGTGAAGCAGACCATGACAGAAACCTCAGGAAAGTTCTGGACAGACTGCATGAACTGAATTTAAAGCTGAGTCCTCTGAGGTGCAAATTCAGATTACCAGAAGAAACTTATGTAGGTCATTTATTTAGCAGTACAGGCTTATGACCACATCCTTCTAAACAAGTGGCCATTCTTAAAATGCCAGCTCCAATTTTCAAGCTCTACAGCATTTTCTTGGTATGGTTGACTATATGGGCAAATGTATACCTTACTTTAGTGAGTTATCAGCACCTTTAAGAGAGCTGACATGCAAAAATGTTGTATGGTCATGGTTAGAACAACACCAGAGAGCATTTGCTAACCTCAAACAGCAAATTGCTAACCCGCCTACTTTAAGATACTATGATGTCCATAAACCAGTAGTTCTTTTCTGTGATGCTTCAAAGTTTGGTCTTGGTGCAGTTATCTAGAACTCTTACCCAAACTGAGATGCATTATGCTGAAATTGAGAAGGAACTTTTGGCAATTGTGTTCGCATGTTCAAATTTCCATGATTATATTTATGGCCGAGCTATTCAGATAGAAACGGACCATCAACCTCTAGTCACTATTTTAAAGAAGCCTACGCATTCAGCTCCAGCTAGACTACAAAGAATGATGCTCAAATTGCAAAAGTATAATTTGAAAATGTTCTCTACAAAAGGTAAACGTCTTTACTTGGCTGATACCTTATCCAGATCACGCAGAAATATCAAGGAATAGCTTGATGCAGAGAATTTGGACTTTGATGTCATGAAAGTGTGTAATTTTTTTACCACAAGACTTGATGAGTTGGAGATCATACAAAGACTGATCCAATTTTTCAAAAGCTCAATCACTTCATTAATGTAGGATGGGTGTCAACCTTATTTTCCATACAGAGATGAGATTCTGATGGAAGATAGTATCATTTTTAAAGGTCCAAATGTTATTGTTCCTACTTCCTTACAATGTGAATACATTCAGATTTTGCATCGTGGCTACCCAGGTTTCAATTCTACCAAAAGAAGGGTGAGAGGACTAGTATTTTGGCCTTCTCTGTTGAAAGACATTGATAAAGTGCTTTCTTCTTGTTCAGTATGCAACAGTACTAAGCTGCATTTGCAAAAAGAGCCACTTCAACTAAGCCAAATTCCTGAACTACCTTGGTCAACAGTAGCAACTGACATATTTGAGTGGAACAGTCAACATTTCTTCGTGTTGGTAGCCTCTTATTTGAACTGGTTTGAAATCAATTTGCTACCTAACCTAATGTCCAGTGCTGTTATTACTAAGATGAAACATCATTTCTCAGTCCATGGTAGTCCACACAACATTATGTCTGACAAGGGTTCTCAGTTTGCCAATCAATTGTTTCAGAGATTTGCAAAAGAGTGGGACTTTATCCATGTTACTAGTAGTCCTGAATATCCACAGTCAAACAGCCATGCTGAACGTACAGTGTTACTAGGGATGTCAAAGAGTGACAATACCAATATCTTCTTGAATTTACTCAGTCTCAGAAATATACCCCATGACAACCTACCTGGCTCGCCTACTCAGAGACTTCTATCTAGGCAAACCAGAACAACCTTGCCTATCAGTTCTAGTTTGTTGGTGCCTAATGTTAAAAACAACAGAGCAATCAAAGCCCAACTTTTTAAAAAGCGTTCTTCTCAGAAGTCCAGCTATGACAAAGGGAGCAGATTTCTTCATCCATTAAAAGAAAGAGAGACAGTGAGGATGCAAATGGCGAAAGGGTTTGATCAAATTGGTCACGGGAGAGGTATGTGTGCCTAATCTGAATGTGGAGAATATGAGGGTAGAGACTACAGGAGAAACTGCAGACATGTTCTTCCTATATCAGAAATTATATTGCAGCATCATACCTGTGATACAGACAGTAGATCTCAGAGCAACCCTGACTGTTCATACCGAAGAACATGTCGCAGTTGTCATTCCCATTCCTGATGATGCCCCAGTTGTCCCCAAAGTTGAAAATTCCTTGAAGACAGCCCCCATTGCTAGATCCAATTCTGACTTTTATGTTACATGATCAGGTCATATTTCTAGACCTAGTGTAAAATACACAGCAATCTGGACATGATTGTTTTATATGTGACTAGTTTTGTATGATTGCATATCAGATAATTAGTTCTGTATAACTGCATGTCAAAACATCATCTCTGTAAATAGCATGTCATTGAATACTGTCATCTCACATATGAATCATTTCTTAAAGAGGGAGGATGTAGATCAGGGCATGTGTATGTACCTTTGATAAGCATTACCAGATGTAGCACATGCATATAAATAGTGAGCACTTGCAGGCAGCAGTGCCATTTTGAGAGAACATAGGTTCATAAGTTCATAGGTTCATACTAGGCTATCTGCACTGGGGCAATTATAAGCCTAGCCCGATTCTGTATGGCTTATGCCACCCCTTGATTTGAGTATACTGTGCCCTTTTTAAGGTTTAGTTTACTGTGCCTCTGTCTAATAGTGACACAGGAGTAATCCCTGGGACAAACCTACGATCCCCCATCCACTTATCGAGATTCCTCTTGAAGAGATTCATGAACTGGAATTCTATTCCAGAGCGAAGGGAGCCTCTGGGTTATGAACCTGTCCCTCCAGCAAGTTCTATTTATTTCTGTGCTGAGGTTCAAGTCCCTCGAGCGTGTGGCTCTAAGGGATTTAGATTTACTGAGGTGGAGCATGTCCATTAATTCTGGATTTGACATAGCTTTGTATGTCAGGCATAGATCGCCTCGAAGTAGGCGGTATGCAACTGAGTAGAGCTGGAGTTTTTTTAACTGAGCAGCATATGGCATCTGTTTGAGACCCTTGATCCTCTTGGTGAGATACTTTTGGGGTCTTTCTAATTGCTGCAGGTGTCGGGTAAGGTACATCCCAAAAGGGGCATTGTATTCTATGATGGGCCTGATGAGGGATGAATAAAGGGGCACGATTACCTCTCTTGATCTAGATGTGAAACCCTTCGTGATGAGGTGGGCTATGTAGAAGGTCTTTCTAACCTCTTTGGCAATGTGGTTTTCAAAGGAGAGATTGCTATCAACTTGGGTCCCCAGGTCCCTAATAACTTTCTCTGTACTTAATGGGTTTCCGACTATGTGGTAATTTGTGGGCACATTGTTTTTGCCAAAGGGTATGACTATGCATTTTTTGGCATTTAGCTTTAAACCATGGTGCTGGCACCAGTTATCTGTCTCTGTGAGACCTTTTTGAAGGATGTTTGTGTCAGCTGGAGAGTTGATTATGGCGCCCAGTTTGCAGTCATCTGTGAACTTGGTGAGCCATAGTCCTCCCACGTTTGCCTGTACCTCGGAAAAGTATATACCGAACAAGAGTGGTCCCAGGACAGAACCCTGTGGGATGCCACTTGTGACCAGTTTCGAGTCTGACATGGCTCCAGCAACTCTCACTCTGTGGGTTCTGTCTTTGAGCCAGTTTGCGACCCATCTTGTGACATAGGGGTTTATATTTAAGCTGGATAGCTTATCTATGATGCCTGAGTGGGGTATTGTGTCAAATGCCTTTGCAAGGTCCAGATAGGCTGTGTGGACTACCTTCCCTTCATCTATGACTTTGGTGACTGTTTCAAAGAAGTCAACCAGGTTCAAAAGGCAGGATCTGCCCTTGACAAAGCCAAACTGGGTAGGATCTAGTGTCTGTAGGTCCCCAATGTCTTTGTTTATGAGCTCCATGATGATCCTCTCCATAGCCTTGCAGACTAAGCTAGTCAGGCTTATGGGGCGATAGTTTCCAGGGTCCGAGGCTCCACCTTTGTGGAGTGGGACCACTGTTGCTGTACGCCATTCTGTGGGCACATATCCTGTAGTGAGGCTGAGATTGTATAGCTGTTTTATTTGAGGGATTAGTTCCTCTTGGAGTTCATATAGGACGCAACCTGGGACGCCATCTGGTCCCATGGAAGCAGTGTTTTTTGCTTTGGAGAGAGCAGCCTTCACCTGAGCATCTGAGATGTTTGGGAGGCAGCCCTCTGCCAGTATTGATACTTGCTCTTTTGGGGGGGGGTGGAGAAGTTTGCACTGAACCTGTCTGCCAGGATATCGGCGATGTCTGTTGGTTTCAGTGTATTTTTTGTCGTTTAGAATCAACTCAGAACAAGTCTGGGAGTTGCATCCCAGGTTTCTAACATAACTGAAAAAAGCCTTATGATTGTCTTTGGTGTCCTGTGCAATTTTTCTCTCGAAGCTGGCCTTGGAGGATTTTATGAGGGATCGTATTTTTTGCTAGTACTGATCAGAGATGCCTTCCCTATTAGGGATTTTGCTCTATCATGTAGTAGCTTCCTCCTTCTGTTGTACAGTTTATTTATGGCAGGGGTCCACCAGACCAGACGCCTGCCTTTGGATGATTGGGTCTTGGTTTTGTTTGGGATAGCATGATCCATGCATTCCTGGAGATGTCCGTAGAATGCATTTATATAAGATTCTGCAGTTTGGGCCATAGTTTCCACTGGCCCTGGGGCCTTGAAGGATTCCACTTCGGTTTTGAGAAGTGAGAAGTTTGCTTTTGAGAAGTTTTTCACTGTGGTTTTCTGGGCTGGGGGTGGGGTCGGGATGTGGACATCCAGTGAAATTAATTTATGGTCTGATATTACCAATGAGGGATATACTTCTGGTGTGGAGCATAGAGTCCCCATGTTGGTAATGATCAGGTCTAGTATGTTGTCCCCTCTTGTGGGAGTGGTGACTAGTTGTTCCATAGCATTTGAGTTTATAATTTCCAGGAATCTTTGGGTTAAGGTGCTGGGGCTTGAGTAGTGCTCCCAGTCAATGCTTGGATAGTTGAAGTCGCCCAATATAATGGTGTTCGGAGAGATCTTCATGTTCTCCAATGTTTTCAGGAAAGCCGAGTGGGATTCCTGACTTTGAGAGGGTGGTCTGTAGGATGCTATAAACTGAAAAGCAGTCTTGCCCACTGTTAGTTGCACATGGATGGTCTCCGATACTTCGTGCAATTCCACTAACCTGGAGGTGGGGATATCCTTGATAAATATGGAAACTCCCCCTCCTTTTGTGGTTCGGTCTGGGTTTTGGGGCCGAAAAGCATGCTATGAGGTATAGCCTGGTAGTGCTGGGGTGCTCTATGGAGCCTTGAACCAAGTTTCTGTCACTGCACAGATATCGATGTTCTCCATACTGAGGAGAGCTTCGAGTGCGTGCATCTTGAGGTTAAGACTTTTGGCGTTTAGCAGCATTACCCTTAGTTTCTTGTTCCTTGTGCTGTCTATGGGGGTGGGTTTGACTTTTGTGCCTTGCCTAAAAAAGGCACTATGGGGGTGGCAAGAGCCTTTGCCAATATCCGAAAGCCCAGTGGTGACAGGTGCAAGCCATCCCTAGCAAAGCAACGTGGCTTGTCGAGCATGTCATCCCAGGCTGACAGACACTGGATCCCCTTTGAATGACACCAAAATTTTAGCCAATTGTTAAAATCGATCATTTTGTCTTTGTACTGTGGCATCATTCTAGGTGAGGGTAAGATGCTGCTCAAGGTCAGGGTCATACCAGCCTGGGCTACATGATCAGAGAGCTCATCTATGTCTCTTTTCATGTAGTCCAGGGAGGTACGTCTCAGGTCATTCACACCAGCATGTACAATGACTGAGTCATATTTGTATTTGCTTTGGAGTGACCTGAGTGCTTGCGTTATTTGTCGGATCCTAGCACCCGACAGGCAGCTCACCATGACCTTCTCTTTATTCAGCCTGGTGAGCGGGACGTCAGTGTGTCTGACAATAGAGTCACCTATAACAAGAGTATCAGGTGTGTTATTCAGCCATAAGGGCTGTGGCTGCTTGGCACACTGACTTTGTGGGTTATGTGTTGTGTGTGTTTTGTTTTGAGGTAGCGTTTGCTTGGATGTCTGCTTTGGAGGTCTCTGTTGCTTAGGTAGATTTTTATTTAGAGCCTCCAAGTATGTTTTTGTGTATTTATGTGTTTGGTTCGCTGATGTGGTGGGACTATGTGATACTGGAATTGTGTTGTGTGAGGTTACCTTCTCCTCCTGACTGGTTACACCAGTTTTGAGATGAGAGAGCTCAGCCTCCAGTTTGGCTAAATAGTTGCATCTCTCACATATATTTGAACCTGTTTGGAGGAGGAGAGGGTTGTCCGTGTACATGAGACAGTTGTAACATTGCCTCAAAATTCCCAGATTCACCAGCTGGACTGGAGAGGAAACCATTGACTGACCTTTGGACATGCTAGAGTAATAGGGAAACTGAATTTAAGACGGACCAATAGAAGACAGGGTAATCGTAGTGAGTATAAGAGTAAGTAGTGCTTCTGGTTTAATAGTGCTAACTTGTAGGATTACTTAATTGGACCAGTGAAGGGCCTTAGAATGAGAATATGGTGTTTAAATTGAGAGATAGAGCAGTTCTAAGGGAAAAAGTGAAGAGCAGACTTTGTGGAGCCAGGAATACTTTAAACCCAATTAGGCGGCGCTGCCCGCTGTTGCGCTATAGACAAAAACGCGCAAAACCGCTCAAAAGAGGGTTTTAAGAGAGGAAGATGAAGGAGTTTTGGAATTGACCCAAAATGGCCAATAAAACTACAGTTTCAAGTCAGTAACCACTCCCACAGGGGCAGGCAGGCTGCTCAATGTTTTTCACTGCCACTGATCAACAGAGAGACTTCCCTTTAGCCCAAGCAAAAAATGGCCTCACAGAAACTTACAAACAGTTCAAGAACAGCAAGCCTGTAACTGAACTTTTTTAAATCTCAGAAAAGTGGAAAAAAAGCAAGATTTTTTGTTTTTTTCAGAGATAGCAGAGGTTCACAAGTATCAACAAGTTATAACAGTGCAGTAAATGACCCCACACAAGAGTGCTAGGCCAAAGACAGATAAAATGCAAGTTTTGAGAAAAAAACGATTTTAAAAATAAGTGCAAACAGGAAATTCAGTAAACAGCTCTAGGTTGTGCTCTAAATACAGTTACTAATGCAGAAATCAAATTTAACAAGCCAGAAAATGCTCAAAGCAGCCAGAGTGTTAACATGTATGAGTGCAGTAGTCAGTCTGTTTATATGTTTATTTAAGTTTAAGTTACAAAACCTCATTTCTGATGTGCTTGCATGTAATAAAGCTGCTTGAACTGAACCCACAAATGTCTGTCTGTTTTATCCTGACCAGACGAGTGACACTCTACAAGTTATTTATCCATACAATATGGCCCTGATAAATTCGTAAGGTGCTACCTTGTAATATTTTTCTGAGAATTGTCTGGACCTCACATGAAATACAGATCTGACGTGCGTACATTAACATATATGATTTTCAGAAATGTGAATACTTTTGCATTTATATAAACTGCTACCAAGTACTGTTTATGAAGGGAACAAAACAAATGCTTAAACCAGTCCAGAGTAATTTTTTAAGCTGGAAAATCACAGCATAACATGCATAGTATAAAATAAATTAATAACATCAATAGGAAACATGAGTGAAAATGTTTCTGCCGAAGCTGATAGGTTATGTGCAGAAAACCTGAGTGCTTTTAAATGTTTTGTAAATGAGAACTGTTTCCAAGAAACTTCAGTGCTTATAATTGTGTTAGGCTGAACCCATAACCCACCTGCAAGGTATTTATTTATATTTAGGGTGATATGCATAGCACAACTTTTAATAAGGAGCATCGTTGTTTTAGAAGGGGCACATAACATTCAAACTGGTTGCTGTTTATTAAAATGTTCATAGATAGGGTTTGGTCCTATGCACTTTGGAGTTAGCAATCCCCAATTTAATGTAAACACACTGATTTTCATGAACAGTAGAGACAACCTAAAATTATACATTGCTCTCAGAAATAGTCGAAAAGGTTTCTCTTTCTGAAAAGAAGTAAGAGGCTGTAATGGTCTGTGGAATACATTGTGAAGGTTTTGCCATGTTTACATACATTTACACTACTAAATGAATGTTTGTCACTAGTTTTTAATAAGTTTCCCGCCAAAATGTTAAGAGAGACAATCTGAGATGTGGGCTGTCTCATGCACAGTGTCCATGAGCTACTTCAAAAACTTCAACTCACAGAATTCTCACAGAGAAACTGAAAGCAGTTAGTATAACCTTTGACATAGTTATCACACTGACACACCACAGATTCAGGAAAAATACTCTATTCATAAAATATGCCAGTTATAATGAGTCTAAATGATGTAGTTTCTTGTAGTAAGTAAATGTCTTATTTTAAAGCAGTAGGTTAGCATGATTGTAAAATCTGGTTACTAAAATGTGTTTGCTGTGCATTATTTTGTATAAAGCAGACAGATTTATTCTAGAGACAGCAAGTAGGATAGTGCTCAACAAAGACACAACTCAGTGAGATCAGATATATATATATATATATATGTGTGTGTGTGTGTGTGTGTGTGTGTGTGTGTGTGTGTGTGTGTGTGTGTGTGTGTGTGTGTATGTATGTGTATGTGTGTGTGTGAGTGTGATGGCTTTTTTTTTATATAATAATACAAGTGTTTCTGAGAATCTGCATAACTATCCAATATGATTTATAATAATTTCTATGAATACAATATTTTACTCTATTGACAAAATGAATGTTTGTCACAAGTTTTAATAAGTTTCCGCCAAAATGTTAAGGGAGACAATCTGGGATGTGGGCTGTCTCATGCACAGTGTCCATGAACTACTTCAAAAGCTTCAACTCACAGAATTCTCACAGAGAAACTGAAAGCAGTTAGTATAACCTCTGACCTAGTTATCATACTGACACACCACAGATTCAGGAAAATACTCTATTCATAAAATATGTCAGTTATAATGAGTTTAAATGATGTAGTTTCTTGTAGTAAGTAAATGTCTTATTTTAGAAGGCATAGAAAATGAAACATTTATTTAAATGTTTTTGAAAATCTACTTAACAGCAGCATAATAATCTGTGTTAAAAACTTCTGTTCCAAACATATACTTTATTATAATTTATTTAATTCATCTGATTGACAAGCATAAACAATTTTATAATTCTATTCTGGAAGAAATGTCATGTGATATATTTTAAAGCAGTAGGTTAGCATGATTGTAAAATCTGGTTACTAAAATGTGTTTGCTGTGCATTATTTGCTATAAAGCAGACAGATTTATTCTAGGGACAGCAAGTAGGATAGTGCTCAACAAGGACATAACTCAGTGAGATCAGATATATATATATATATATATATATATATATATATATATATATATATGTGTGTGTGTGTGTGTGTGTGTGTGTGTGTGTGTATGTATATGTGTGTGTGTATGTATGTGTGTGTGTGTCCATGTGTATGTGTGTGATGGCTTTTTTTTTTTAATAATGCAAGTGTTTCTGAGAATTTGCATAACTATGCAATATGATTTATAATAATTTTATGAATACAATATTTTACTCTATTGACAATAATGAGTTTAAGTAAATGCTCATATACAAACAATTCAAGATTTTTTTTTTGGAAGCTGTTAATAGTATTCACATGACAGAAAATAGATGCATCTTAATATATGTAATGTCTGAATCATATTAGCCAAAGTTTTTGATTTAAATGAATGTTAGAACCTAATTTTCTCTCCTCTTGATTTCTAACATCAAGATTATTTGAATGCTATTTGAATACAAGTGTTATATATTACATAGATCTATATAGTAGTATGAACAGTTTTAAAAAAAAAAAAAAAAGTTTATTTTAGTTTATATGATGCTGTTTTACCAAATGTGTAGTTTTGTCTTGATAGATAATTGAATTGAAAACTGTTAACCTCAGTTAAATATAACTAGTATTAAATTGATAAGGTGGTAGCTGAGGTACTGCTGCTTAGGGTAGGGGGTTAACTTGAGTAGTAAATACTACTCTAAGTTGGAGTTTTCAACTCCAGGCTGGATGCAAGGTTTAATCCTTACATTATTTTCACTTGTTCATGGTTATATGTATATAGTTTTGACATCCACAATATATTTTGTACACTCATTGTCACTACAAACAAAATTGAATCCTATACAAAATCCCATAAGAGATTTAATAAATACAGCTATATTTAAAGGTACACCTAAAAGAGGAGATGTAACATTATTTATCTTGTTATTTGTTATTTCAATCATAAGATTCTTGAGTTTTAAAAATGCCAAATGACATCTTTAAAAGGAATTTCTTTAAACATTAATGGATTGAATAATCCGTGTAAAGGGCAAGCCTAATAAGATACATTAATTTACACAAGGCCAATCTAGTCTTCCTGCAAGAAACCCATCTCTTGAAAAAAGATATTGATAAACTAGCCACTAATAAGTATACAGTATTGGTTAGTTCAGAGCACACTCAGAAAAAAAGAGGAGTGGCTATTTTATGGAATAAAAGTATGGCCATTCATAAAACCATTAAGTCTTATCAGGATGACAAAGGAATGTTTTGTATGGTTACAATACAAATTAATGGGAAGACTTACACTTTAATTAATGTATATTGGATACCTGGAATTGGTATTAATACAGTGAAACATCATATTGATAAGATCATATCATTCTCTATAGGGGATATTATTTTAGCTGGTGATTTTAATTGTATACTACATGAAAGTGATACTACCACTATAAGGAAAAGAAGAATTACATCTAATGCAAAACATTTAAATGATTTTGCTAATTCTTATCATTTGAATGATATTAATAATCAGATAGATTCAAAATCATTACCATACACCTTTTTTCTAACAGATACAAAACTTATTCAAAAATAGATAGGGTCTTTATTTCTAACCAGATGGTAACAGATTTAATTAATTCCAAAATCATTTCATGTCCTATATCTGATCATAACTCAATTGTTTTTGAATTCATGATAATAAATACTCATAATGTTCAGATCAAAAGGATACCAGCATACTTAACTCAGCTAAAAGACTATAAAGAATATATACTTTCAGAAGTACAACATTTTCTAGACATAAATAATACTCCTGAAGTCTCCATTGTCTATGTTTGGGATGCCTTAAAATCATATCTATATGGACAAAGTATCAGATGGTATAATAATAAAAAGAAATCTTGGGATAAGGAATTGTTAGATATTCAAAGTAAATTAGACTCTTATAAACATAATAATAAAGAAAATATTATGGACAAGAAAGTTATTGAAGAAATAAACAAACTAAACGAGAAATACAAAGAAATTTTAACTCATAAAGTTAAAATAACTTTAGAGAAATATAAGTTTTTGTCTTATTCAATAAGCCCCAAATACTTACATAGACTTAAAAATAAAACAAAAAGATTGAATAAACAAAACCATATCAAAGAAATCTTTTCTCTAAGGAAAAAGAAGAATGTTTCTAGTATACCAGAAATACTGGATGAATTTAGAAATCACTTTCACAAGATTAACCATAACAACATTAACATGGAACCTAAAGATAAAATAAAGGAGTTTATAACCACAAACATGAATAAAAAGCTTAATAAACAACAGATTAAACTATTGGACAAGAGTATTTCATATACAGAAGTTATTACACAAATAAATAAGCTTAAATCAAACAAAGCACCGGGTAATGATGGTATTATACCAGAGATATATAAAATCCTTTCTAAAACTACATATTCATTAATACATAAGGTTTTTATTTTGGCCCAAACTGAGTTAATAACCCCCCAATCTTGGCAATATACATTTATTTCACCAATTTTAAAACCTAATAAAGATCCAACTAGATGTTCTTCATATCGACCCATCTCATTACTTAATGTTGATTATAAAATGTTTATGAGTATTTTTGCTGATAGATTGAAGACAATCATCCCCGGCATTATAGATATAGATCAGACGGGCTTCATTGTAAATAGAAATACTTTTGATAATATAAGAAGAACTTTAACATTAATTGATTTTGCAAATAGGAAAAAGAAAGATTTAACACTTATTAGTCCTGATATAGGTTCAGCATTTGATTCAGTAAGTTGGGACTATCTGTTTACCTTACTGAAATGCACAAACTTCTCTGATGCATTTGTAAATTTAATTGAGCATTTATACAAAGGAACACTGGCTTATATTAAGGTAGGAACATATGTTTCACAAAAATACCCATTCTTAAAGGTACAAAGCAAGGATGTCCACTTTCTCCACTATTATTCACTTTAGTAATGGAGCCTTGGGCTAATTTGATTAGAAAAAGTACTGACATAGAGGGTTTTGAAATAGACGAAAATACAACATCAAAATTCAACTTTTGCAGATGATGTTCTAATTACATCAGCAGGATCTAATTCTTCTATGCAGTCTTTATTTGATAAAATGATGAATTTTAAAAGTATTTCTGGTTTAATATTCAATGAAGAAAAACTAAAATACTACCTATATATACACGAAAAATATTCTCATTAGTGATTTTACTAAATATGTACCCAATTCAGGTCAGATAACTTATTTAGGTATAATACTATCTAAAGATATTAAATCTATTATATATAATAACTATAATACCTGTTTTCTTAATATACAAAATCTTTTAATACCTGGAATAATATGTTTTTTACTATGGAGGAGAGACTTACAATTATTAAAATGATAATATTCCCCAAGATTTTATACTTAATACAATCAATAATACTTTCACCTACAAAAATAATTATCAAGAAACTGAATACACTAATGTTAAATTTCTTATGGGCACCTAATAGACCTAGGATTGCATTAAAGAAACATACTAATAGATGGTCTCAAGGGGGTATTTCTTTTCCAGACTTTAATTTATATATTATCTCTTCTATTATAAAAGTTATTACTTTATTAATAGATCAGTCATATATCGCAAAATGGAAAGATTATTGGGAGCTAATTAGTATGCACTTCATGAAAATCTCCTTAACACATAAAAATATGATTGTAAATAACTCCATGTTGTGGTTGCTAAAGGAATTTTGTACTTCACCTATTACACCTAAACATATGGTTTGTTACCCATTAAATATTATTATTAGTTATCGTAACTTTATATTCATGCACCCTAAGTATAGGGAATGGAATTTTATTGTATTCCCTATAATGTATACTCAGGGTATGCTTATGTCATCTACTTCTGAAGGAGCTCATTTAGCTATAGATAATGATCTAAAGTACTGGTATCAGCTGATATCTGATAGTAAAGTTAAAAATCTAGATTTCTTAAAACAAGAATTTGATCTAAGAGAAACTTGCTGGTTAGAGGTTCAGATCTTTAGACAACATCTCATTGATAGAATAGATCTAATGTCTATAACAGTTAAATAATCTATTCCAAAACTGATTGATTACTTGATATTAAATTTACAGCATAAAGTTTCTGATAAAGGTAAACTTTCATATATACATAAAATTATCAGACAAGAAACTTTTACAGTGTAGATTCATACTGGAATTATTTCACCTCTATTAATGGGGACCCACCAACTCAACAAGATAAACAATATATATTGGAATCTGCTTATAGAACTACATCTTCCATTGTCTGGAGACTTTATACATGGAAATTTTTGCATAGATCTTTTTATACACCTTTGATGATGAATAAAATAAATAATAAAGATAATCTATGTAAGAGATGTAATGTAGAAATGAATGCTGACTGGGCTCATATGTTTTATGACTGTATGAAGTTGAAAGAATACTGGAAGTCAATTAATGAATTTTTGCAGGCTCTTTTTACAAATAATTTCATTATTTCTAAGTCTCTTATATTATTCAACACACCTGTACCTCAATGTGTTAAAAAGATTAAGCTTCCCTTGTTATGGTCTATCCTAGCAGTGGCCAGGAAAATAATAACTAGAAATTGGATTTCAGATATACCTCCTTCGTTCAATGAATTTAAAAATGTTATGAATATAATGTGCCATATGGAAATAAGCACAATTAGAATGAGAACAACTAGAAAAACATCATATTATATTGTATGGGATAATTTACAAAATTTGTTAAAAAAATTCTAATCTCAATAGCACGGTATTTTAGTTTAATTAATTGATCTGATTGTAGTGGATGTCTTTGTAAATACTTTAGTTGTTTTGCTGAATATTATAATAATACCTATTTTTAATTACTTGTATAAAATTGTTATGATATTTCTCTTATATGTTAAAACAATAAACCTGTTTTGAAAAAAAAAAAGAAATAGTAGATAAGAAAGGATCAGTTCTTCTTAGCAATGTAGTGACTAGCCTTTGAGGATGGACTCAAGCATTACAGCTTGGAGCATGTTGGAGAAAATTACAATGCCCTAACAGGCAATTGCTAAAGCTTCCCTAGCACACTTGTTCAACTGTCTCATGTGAAAACCTCTTCATAGATTCCATTCATCCATCCATCCATCTATCCATCCAACCATCCACAACTCCTTTTACCTATTTTTGCACATGGGGTGTCATCTCAACAGTGACAATCATCCAGAGCCAAGCTTTACACTGCTGGGTTTCTATCCCTGCCATGGTACTTCTTCTGCACCACACACTTGCACACACACTCACACCTATGGCCAATTTAGAGTGTCCAATCCACCTACTGCATGTCTTTGGAATATGTGGGGAAACCAGAACACCCGGTGGAAACCCACATGAACACATGGAGGACATGCGGACTCTGTACAGAAGGCACTCCAGCCAAGAATTGAACTGGGGAGCTTCTTACTGTGAAGTGACAACACTATGTGCTGAGCCACTGCACCCCCATCACCTAACTACAATATTAACATTTTCTACTCTACTGAGTTTCTTCCCTCACTTCCATTTCTCTGACTATCCAAACACTAATCCCATGATCTATCATATATCTGACAAACTCACTAATACATCTCTTCACATATTCAATGTTCAACATCTACTAAAGCGTAAGCATCTTTTATGCTGTAGTAGTTGCCTCTTTTTTCATATGAATGCAATCTAATTAGCAAATGCATGTGTACTTGATAATGTTATTTGATGTCTGTTCATGCATATTACTATGTGTCTCTTTAAAAATGTTTGAAATATGTGGGAGTATTTCACCCCAGGCCTTCACTGAAATGAGTTTTTTGACTAAACAACGAACCCAGTAAACAAAAGCAAAATATAAATAAATAAAACTAAATAAAATAAAAATAAATAAGTAAGTAAGTAAATAAATAAATATATAAGTAAATCCCAATGGCTACATGAATTTCGTTTATGCCCTTTATTTGTATTCCTTCTTATGTAGGAAATAAACTTTTTTTTTTACTGACATAGGTTCATAGGTAGGTACTAGGCTATTGGCCCTAGGGCCTATACCAGCCTAGCCAAAAAGGTACCCTGGCTTTCGCCATCCAAGAAAATTATTTTCCTGTGCCCCTGTCAAGCAGAACCACAGAAGTGATCCCCGGGGTGAATTTCCTATTACCCATCCAATCATCAAGATTTTTCTTGAAGAGTGCTAATGAAGAGCTCTGTTTGACATAGCTCGGAGGGATTGGGATTTCTTTAAGTGGAGCATGTCCAACAGCTCTGGGTTTGACATAGCTTTGTATGTTAGGCAGAGATCGCCTCTGAGTAGAAGATATGTGATGGAATAAAGCTGGAGTTTTTTGAGACGGTCTGCATAAGGCATCTGTTTGAGGCCAGTAATCCTCTTTGTGAGGTATTTTTGCGACCTTTCCAGTTGTAGATGTCTTATGAGGTACATACCAAAAGGGGCATTGTACTCTATAATGGGTCTAATGAGTGATGAGTAGAGGGGAACAATGACCTCTTTTTTTCTGGATGAGAAACCTTTTGTGATGAGGTGTGCCACGTAGAAGAAATTCCTGACCACTGTGGTGATGTGATTATCAAAGGAGAGACTACTGAACACCTGTGTCCCAAGGTCTCTTATCACACTTTTGGTGTTAAATAGACTACCGCCTATGTGGTAGTTCATGGGTACAGAGTTTTTACCAAAAGGGATGACAATGCACTTTTTGGCATTTAGCTTGAGACCATGTCTTTGATACCAGGCATCTGTCTCAGTAAGGCCCTTTTGTAGGATGTCCACATCATTAGGAGTTTTGATTATGGCTCCTAGTTTGCAGTCATCTGCAAATTTAGTTAGCCAAAGACCTTCTGTGTTAGCCTGTACTTCAGAGAAGTAGATACCAAACAGGAGAGGACTAAGGACTGAACCCTGTGGTACTCCACTTGTCACTGGTCTGAAGTCTGATTTGGAGTCTGCTACTTTCACAGTGTGGGTTCTGTCAGTAAGCCAGTTCGCAACCCATCTTGTGACATAGGGATTAATACCTAGTTTAGTGAGTTTATCTATAATTCCAGAGTGGGGGATGGTATCAAACACCTTGGCAAGATCAAGATAGGCTGTGTGAACCATCTTACCCTCATCTATGGCTTTGTTGACTACTTCAAAGAAGTCTATCAGGTTTAAGAGACATAATCTGCCTTTTACAAACCCAAACTGTGTGGGGTCCAGAGTTTGGAGATCTCCAATGTCTTTGTTTATGCGTTTCATGATGATACGTTCCATGGCTTTGCAGACAAGGCTCGTCAGGCTAATGGGGAGGTAGTTCCTGGGGTCTGTTGTGGTCCCCCCTTTGTGGAGTGGGATAACTGTCACAGTGCACCATTCAATGGGCACAAAGCCTGAGGTGAGGCTATGATTGAACATGGTACTTAGGTGGGGTGCCACTTCATTCTGTAGTTCATGTAGAAGGCAGCCTGGGATGTTGTCAGGTCTCATGGATGCTGTGTTCTTGGCTTTGGAGAGTGAGGATTTTACCTGTGCAGCCGTGATTACAGGAACTTTGCATTCTTCTGGTATAAAGATGGGCCCTTTAGGGAGTGAGAGGGGGGTAAAGTTAGCACTGAATCTATCTGCCAGGATGTTGGCAATATCAGTTGGTTCTGTATATTTAGTGTCATTGTGCTGTAACTCAGAGCAGATCTGAGTGTTGCCATTGAGATTCTTGACATAGCTATAGAATGCTTTGTGGTTGTCTTTAGAATCAGTAGCAATTTTGTTTTCATAACTAGCTTTGGAGGATTTTATGAGGGATCTCAGCTTCTTACGGAGGCTGACCAGGGAGTTCCTCCAATTGTGGGATTTTACTCTTTTTTGCAACAGTTTCTTTCTTCTGTTGTAGTGTTTGTTTATGGCAGAAGACCACCAGATTGGCTTCCTTTTTTTGGAGGATAGCATCTTGGTTCTGTTAGGGATAGCACGATCCATGTACTCGTGTAAGTGCTTATAAAGTGCATTTGTGTAGGATTCAGCAGTCGTACCTCTATTGTCCATCTGCATGGGTGTCATGAAGTTTGCCACTTCTGTCTTAAGAAGCGTTAAGTTGGCTTTGGAGAAATTTTTTACAGTTGTTTTCCTAATGGGGGGTGGGAGCGGGATGTGGATGTCTAGGGTGATTAGCTTGTGGTCGGATCTGACCATTGAGGAGCTGACCTCTGGTGTGGAACACCGGTCACTCATGTTGGTGATGACCAGGTCTAGGATATTGCTGCCCCTGGTGGGGATGTGGATAAGTTGACCAAGGCGTTGGAATTGATGATTTCCAGAAAATGTTGAGCAAAAGAGTTGGTACATGAGTAGTTTTCCCAAGTTAATGGTAGGGTAGTTGAAATCACCCATTATTAGAGTGATGAGTTGTACCTTAATACTTTCGAGTGTATCAAGATAAGAGGAGTGGGAATCCTGGAGCATGGTGGGGGGTCTGTAGCAAGCTACAATCTGGATTGCGGTTTTGCCCAGAGTTAGTTGAACTTGGATAATCTCGGATGCATTATGCTGAGCAACTAGCTTGGAGGTGTGGATATCCTTAATGAATATGGACACGTCTCCACCTTTAGTGTTTCGGTCCGGGTTTGGTGGCCAAAAGGTGTGGTATGAATTATAGCCTGGTAATGCATGGGGTGCTCTCTGGAGCTTTGAACCAGGTCTTTGTCACTGCACAGACGTCAATGTTCTCCATTTTAAGGAGTGCCTCGATTGAGTGCATTTTGAGGTTTAGACTTCTAGCATTGAGTAGCATTACCCTCAGATTTTGCTTGCTTGTACCTGTTACGGTGGTGAATTTGTCATTTGAACCTTGCCTAAAAAGGCACTATAGGGGTGGCAAGAGCCTTTGCCAGTATCCGGAATCCCAAGGGCGACAGGTGCAGGCCATCTCTGACAAAGCAGCGTGGTCTGTTGATCATGTCATCCCAGGCAGACAGATACTGGATTCCCTTAGAATGACACCAGAAGCTTAGCCAATTGTTAAAGTCAGTCATTTTGTCCTTGTACTGTGGTATCATTCTGGGTGATGGCAGGATGCTACTCAGGGCAAGGGTCATACTTGCCTGGGCTACAAGATCGGAGAGCTCCTCCATGTCTCTTTTCATGTAGTCCAGGGAGGTACGTCTCAGGTCATTCACACCAACATGGACAATGACAGAGACATATTTGTACTTGTTGTGGAGTGACCTGAGTGCGTGCGTTATGTGACGGATCCTGGCACCTTACAGGCAGCTGACAGTAACTTTTTCATTGTTTAGCCTGGTGAGTGGAACAACAGTGTGTCTGACTATAGTCACCTGTGACTAGAGTGTTGGTAACGTTATGCCTTATGGGCTGTAGTTGAGTGGCACACTGAGTATGTGGGCTATGTGTCATTTGGGTTGTGTTTGGGAGTGGAGGTTGTTTGCATTTCTGCTTTGGAGATCTCTGTTGTTTGGGCAGATTTTTACTGAGCGACCCTGCGTGAATGTAGGTGTGTGTTTTGTGCTTCTGTGTGTGTGTTTTGGTGGTGTAGGTTTTGAGGGACTATGTGATGAGTGTGGTGTGGTGCAAGTGTTTACCTTCTCCTCTTGACTGTCTAGGCCAGTCTTTGGTGAAGAGAGCTTTGCTTCCAGTTTGGCTATATAAGTGCATCTCTCAAAGAATAGTAAGCTGTATTCTGGTGAATGAATCTGTACATTGTTTAGAAAGACTGACAAAGAGTAACACATTTGGAAGATTAAAACATTCTTACTGATTACAATGTCTATTTGCAGTGTTTGAATATACATTTCTCATAAATGCTTGTTTTTTAAGTACATATGCGCATCCTAAACTAGAGATAGATTAGCTTAATATCATTTGTTCAGACATCAGAGTGCTTCATTTTCCCACAGTTGTAACTTGGAACTACAAGAACTTGGCACAGGTGTTTGCTTAGCCCTGCTCTTTACTAAGACATTATGTATACATTTTGTTTTTAGTTGGATTGATATGTAATCTGGAAAGATGATTGAACAGATTAGTAAAGCATGTACTTTTACATCTCAGTTATTTTCTTGAATGACTATGAACTTTGTACTGTGGATTGAAGAAAACATCTTGGCAAGAAAAACAGGAAAGTGTGGTAGCAGTATGCTACATTTTTGGGAAGTGTCAGAAAGCCTGCTTCAAGATGGCTGCTTTGAACAACTCTATCACAATGACCTAAGCAGCAACCTATGTTAATTCTGCAGTAAGCCATGATTCATGAATCTCTCTCTTTACATATCAAGGGATTACCACAGTGACTGAATCTTTAACTTGGTACCATTTTCAGATGCATGTATAAATAATCGGTATCATATGACCTTAAACACTGAGGAAAATAACACATAGAACTAGTTCTGAGGTTTCAGATCAACCAAAATGAATATATTGGAAATGCATTACCAAGTTTCCTGCCTAGTTATTTAGCATGATATAGGGAGCCACTAGAATTTTGTCAGCAGTCAAACACTGATCCTAATAATTCATTGACTCTTATTCTGTTAGCCTTCTTCTGCAAGTAAGCAATCTGGTAAAGAGACACACTTTTCTCTAAACTATAAAGCATAAAATTGAACCAACCACTAACACAGAAGGATAAATGATAGGGGGTGCTAAGTCCACTGAACACCTTCTCATGTTAGACGCTACTCCAGTCTCTCTTTCTCTGTCTCTCTCTTTATATATATATATATATATATATATATATATATATATATATATATATATATATATATATATATATATGGTTCTAGGTTACAACGTCGACAGATGAGAAGACCGATGTGATGTGTGTGTGTCGGTGTATATATATATATATATATATATATATATATATATATATATATATATATATATATATATATATATGTATATGTATACAGAGTCTGTGGTCACACACCCTTAGAGTACAGCTAAAAGTTTGTTTACTGATAAAAGTTTGTTTAAATATCAGTTTAACTTTTCTCTTTACTCCAAGTTACCCAACCTTTGAATCAATGTATCCGCATAAGGACACCATCCTTGTTAAGCCCATGACCTAATAAACTTACACAAGTAGTCTCTTTATTTTCCTAGACATAAATTATTAAGTGTGTCTTGGCGAAATAAGGCTTAATTAATCATTAGATAACTATCAGGGACCATAAACAGTATCCCAAAGCAAAAGGGTATCTGAAAATTAGTTCCAGCCATGAAGTTGGAAGGTTCTTAGCACCTCAGGAAGAAAAGGAAACAGGTGGAGTTGAAGAAGAATGGCTTTCTCAAAACAGCATGTGTGCAGAACAGATATGTAGTATGTACGTATAGAAATAAGGTACATAAAAAGATGGTGGTGGTATGCAGAATTCCAGGAAGTCATCAAAAGACTGTAGGAATGTAAGAAAAAGTGGAAGACAGAAAAGATGGACCAGGATAAGAGGTATAATCAGTGGCTAACAAAGAGGCTAAGAGAGCAGTTGCAAAAGTGAAGAAGAAGGCATCAGAAGCACTCTACCAGCTTCTGGAAAGTGACTCAGTAAATGGTGTGATGGTAGGAAGTATTGCCAGCTATGCCAGAAGAAGTGTGGCAGTGGATGTGTAACATATGCCAGCACAGCTAGCTGGAATTTAGTAAAGAATTGTATGTCATTTGTGTATCAAACTGATTTGCACAGATGCTTGTGTTTAAAAGTGTATTTGTAAAGTTACTTCTGTTAAAATGTATCAACAGTGTGCCCTGCTGGAAAGAAAAGAAATGTACATTCATTTTTGTAACTGAATTAAATGTATATGTTTTAACAGTTTCTCTAATAAATCTTCCAAACCCAGTACCCAATCCCACTCCAAACTATTAACAACAGTACAAAAATCGAACCCACCAATCAGACCAAACTGCTAGGGGTAACCATAGATCACTCACTAAAATTTGATAAACACATCTATCTGACCATCAAAAAAGTCTACTCTAAACTAGGTGCTCTATACAGGGTTAAACTTTACCTTACACAACAAGCTAGACTGGCCACTGCAAGATCCCACTTTCTATCCACCCTCCTATACTTCTCTGACGTCTTAACTAACCTATCAAAAACTGACCTAAATAAACTAGACTCCTGCTATAACAGAATGGCTCAGTTTGTCACCAACCAATGCCACAGAGCACACCACTGCACTGCTCTCCACCAGCTCAACTGGCTAGAACTTCCCAACCTATTATTACTAAAACAATTTTCACTTGCCCATAAAATCATATTCAACCCTACTGACTGCCCAGCTCTATCAAACCAAGTCCAGCCAAACACAGATTGTAGACTCCTCAGGGCATCCAAGAAACTAATGCTAAAAGTAACCCAGTCTCGCAACTATCATGGAGATACCCAGTCTCACAACTATCATGGAGATTCCCTCTACTCCCATAAAAATAGCCAAAGATTGGAACACCCTTCCTCAACAGATAACTAAAAACCACAACCTGTCCACATTTAAAACTACTCTGAAAGACTATTTAAATGATAATTGTCTATGCCCCTGTATTGCTCCCAACTAATATTCTTCCTATTTTTTCCCACACATCTCACACATGTTAGCCCAAATAGTGCTCATCCCACATAGGGCTATCCCACTCTCTGTCTTATCTTTATTAATCTTTGTTCCTTCAGATGACCTAACTAAACTGCATGACCAATTTTGGTCTTTCAGAAGTGACTCACCTTGTAAAGATACATGACTTATGTACCTCATATATATTGCAAAAAAAATAGTATTCCTGTATGCCTGAAACATGCATGTTTATATTATATTATGTTATTATCCTCTTCTTTTTTATGGCTTTTCCTGGTTAGGGGTCACCACAGTGGATCACCTGTCTGCTCATGATTGGCAGTGGAGTTTTATGGTGTAAAGTTGCCAACCCGACACCCAACCTTCCACAGAAAGCCACACATGCACTCACGCCTAGGGCCAATTTAGAGTATCCAATCCACCTACAGCATGTCTTTGGGATGTGGGAGGAAATACACATGACCACAGGGAGAACATGCAGACTCTGCACAGAAGGCACCCCAGCTGAGGATTGAACTGGAGTACCTTTTGATGTAAAGCGGCAACACTAACCGATGCACCACCATGGCTGCCCATTATATTATGTTATTATATTTTGCTATAATATTTTTGTTAAGCTCATTTGCATATTGTTAGCAATGTAGTACTTAAACGAAGTTTACTGCTTGTACCTTAATAATGTTCTTTTTGTTGTGGAGCTTTTCTCCCCGGGTCTTCACTGAAAATATTTTTTTCCAACCCAGTTGGACACTACTACCCGGTTAACAAATGTAAATAAATAAATAAATAAATAAAACAGAGGATACTGGAAGGGAAGAGGTTAATCACAGTCCTGCTCCAGCAAACTTTGAAAAATCATTAAAATTAAATTTGGCCATAAAGATTTTATCTTCTTTATTGTCTCTAACAGGTAGCTAATTGCTACTCTGGGAGGGTAGAGGTTTGAAATTGTTTTATGACTTCCAGAAGTTGCAGCAGATCTAAGGAAAGCTATATCTGTGTGTATGGTAACACATAGGTGGTAAAATCCTGGCAGGTGCTAGTACTCGTGATAGTGTGGGAGACAGAGTCAGATGACCAGAGGTGATGTCATTATGTAAGTTATCCCAGAAATAATATTTAGATATTATATTGAGAACTCTTACAGACAGACTGAGCAGTCTGTTCTTGGAACCTGACAAAGGAGGAAGACCACTTACCCACTTCATCTTGCCTTGTGCTAGTAAGTGGCCATGGATTAGTACTCTTTAGATTACTCAGGAAAATATAGTGAGGTTAGTTAAGTATTGTTTTTCTGTAACTGTGTGAATCTTTCCAGCTGTGCTGTTTTTATATTTCATGTGGCTGAAACGTTGGTGTTTACTGTAAATAGATATTTAGTATTTTCATGTAATTTTATTATTAAATTTATTTAAACTTCTCATTGTGGCTAGTCCTTTTAGAAAAATATTTAAGTTTTGACAGTATTTGCTTATATTTATTTGGTGATAACTCTGGCCATTCCTGAAAGCCTTGGTGCTGGTCAAACTACTATTTGTATTAATATTAATTTTACTCAGGTATAATTGGATACCCTTTTAATAGCCTTATAGTAACTGGCTGGTGGCAGTGAAACCATCTTATAGTCTGGACAGAATGTGGCATAACTAGAAAATCTGTCCCAGCCTTTCCCAGGCATGTGTGTGAAAATTAAATCTCAAAGAGTGTGTGGGTCAGCTACTTGGAGCAGGGGCACAAAGCACTGGTTTCACAGAGAAGTTGCTGGAAGATTTGGCTTGGACACTTGGCTGAGAACCTAACCCTACAGCTATGCCATTGGGGAGCCTTACTGGGGACCTAGGGAGACACAGAGAAAAACCCAGACCCCTGGCTGAGTGTGTTCCCTGTGTGCTCTTAAGGGAAATTGTGTTTGCTACAGAGAAGTCTGCATTTGGAAATACTGAGTGTATCCATTTGTATTCCAAGTGAACATCCCTCTCCAGTGCCAGTGGTGAGGATTCAGCCTCCTTGATTTCTGGCCCAGAGTGGGGATGTCACAAATGCCACAAAAAACTCTATTGTATTACAAGGCATAGATATAAAAAGATAATGAAGATAGTCACTCATACCCTTCATAAGGGATGATAGCAACAGACTGCTCAGCAGTCTCCAGGACTTCAGCAACAGATGGAAGGAGTGCTTTCAGCAATTTCTGAATGAAGAAAACCTTAAAGAAGTTGTACTATCCTTGATACAGCCTACAATGAAAGAAGAAGGGAAGCCCAAAAGAAAGTGAAGTCAGGGAAATAAACAGGTTGAGGTCACTGCAGATATGATCACGATGTTTGGTGAGTTAGGGAAGAAATGGCTCTTGATGGAACTCATAGCAGTATGGAGATACAGACTTATCCCAGATGACTAAACAATATGCATACTAGTTCCGGTTTACAAGAACAAAGGGAGCATTCACAACTGTGAGCAGTGTTGAGGTATCAAACTTCAGTCACACTGCATGAAAGTTCTGGAGACAGTGATTGAAAAATTAATATACAGAGTAATAGAAAGTAAGGCAGGATATAAGCAGTTTGGTTTCAGATCAGGATGCAGCGCAGTCAACCTGATGACTTCAGTGAGAGAGAAAGTTCTGAATAAGCTATAAATGAGAAAAAGAGTCCATCTGGGTATTCCTAGACATGGAGAAATAGCATGACAAGGTCCCAAGGAAGCTGATTTGGGTAGTCCAGTAATGGTTCAGTTTCCAGAAACATTGGTAGAATTAGTGCAGGCTATGCACAAGAACCCAGTGACATAAGAATGAAAAGTGTTTGGACTCACGGAGGGTTTCCAGTGGGACTAGGTGTACATCAAGGTACAGCTCTCCGCTAACTGCTGTTTGTACTGGTTGGATATCGATTAAATTAGCAAACGTGTCAGAGGTGACAGATCAACAAAGGTGCTAAATACAAACAATGTGGCATTACAGGCAGACTTGGAAGAAGAATTTCAGCAAAGAATGGGGGAATGGAATGCAACACTGAAGGCACAAGTGATCAAACTGAGTTCAGATTAGACAGCTTTCATGACAACAAATAAGGAAAATCAGAAGCTGCGAACTGAGATAGAAGGGAAAATAACTGAGCAATTTAACAGCTTCAAGTACCTAGGAGGGGTGGTTGAGGAGAAAGAAAACCTGAATGAGGAGATAAAACTAGAATCAGAGGGGCTGCAGCCAAATGGCACAGATTGTCCCGGGTGGTGCATGACAGAAGAATGTCAAAGAACATGGAAAGTAGGATATACAATATGATGCCCATGCACTGGCCCAGCAATCAAGGAGTCTCAATCCTCACCACTAACACCAGTGAGGGGCATCCATATAGGGAAAGAATAATAAATATACACACAGTAAAGTACAATTTCCCTTAAGAGCACACAGAGATCACAGTCAGTCTGGGGCTGGTCTCTTCCTTTCTCTCCAAATCCCCAATAAGACTCCCCACTGGCACAGCTATTGGTTCCAGATCTCAGCCTAGTGGGCAAGCTAAAACCTCCAGCACCCTCTCTGTCCAACCAGTGCTCCGTGTGCCTGCCCAAGTAGCTGACACAAACACACACTTTGAGATGAGTTATATACAACCACACAGATACTCCTGGGGAACGCTGGCACAGGTTCTCCAGCTGTGCCCATTTACCCAGACTATACAGTAGTATCACTTGCCACCACCCACTAATCTTTATCAACTACTAAAAGGCCCTTATGAAAGGGTGTCCAGTTATTACTGTGCAATATTATTATCCAAATGGTAAGTGCAACTGAACAGTCAAGGCTTATTAGAGTGGCTTGGCCAGTATCAATATATACATGCAATGTACTCTAGAGCTTAAATGATCTCTACACAAAACAACCACAGTTGAAAGGTTTAAAAATATTTAATAATAAATAATAAAAATACAAGACAATACTTCTTACTACACAGTGCTAGTCAAGAATTCAGAGATCACAGAGAAATGCTCAAAATAATACAGTAGAAAAATTCTGACATCAGTACAGAAAAACAACTTATCTAATCTTCCTATTTCCTAGCTATTTCTAAGAGAAAACACAGTTCTAAAATAAACTTACATATAGAGCATAGCAGTGCTGGTGATATTGGATGTTCTGAAGACAAAATGCTAAATGATCTCTGATTCTCTCTCCTTAAATTGATAACACAGTACCACTGATTCATTTCAGATTACATAATTTCTTTCTCATTCCCAGGCTAACAGAAACTCAGAGGTTAATAGCTCTTTTGATCTTGCAGCTGGTCAGGAAGCCAGAACAATAAAAGAAATTATACATGCAAATTCTAGCAATTAACTCTGGTCTCAAAACTATAGCCAGAATTCCTTCATCCAGACATCTCGGCTATGAGCCCTGAGATCAAAGACAGTCATGACATGCTTGACCTATCAGCTTTCTTACAGCAGAGTGCACTGTTACATTTTTTTCATTTCAACATCCAATACAGTCTTTTAACATTTAAGAGAACAGCCTGTGGTTTACATTAATATTTACAAATAACAGAATTAGCTACAAAATTCTATCTAGCTAGGCTGGCAGCCTTCACCTACCTTCGCACATCTACTGCCCTGGAGAACTCAAGCTAGTTTTTCAAATGACCCTTGAGAAACGTTGCTTGAAATGGTTAAGTCTATCTGACTATACCTTACCCCATTCCCTGTCTTGAGAGCCCATCTGCATTGGCATTGCTAATCCCACTGCGATGTTGCACTGACATATCATATGCTTGTAACCCTAGGCTCCATCTTAGCAACCTGGTATTTTGCTGGCTGGCTCTGTGTAACAATGTTAGGGGATTGTGATCTGTCACTACAGTGAATTTTCTTCCATACAGATAAGGCTGAAGTTTCTGCAGTGCCCACACTCTGGCTAAACATTCCTTTTCTACAACTGCATAGCATTCCTCCCTGGGTTGGAGCCTACGACTGAGATAAACCACTGGGTGCTCTTCTCCCTCTGAAGAAATCTGGCTAGGTACAGCCCCCACCCCATGGTTTGAAGCATCCACCTGCACAACACATTATTTGCTGTAATCTGGACTGGCTAACACAGGGGGTCCTCCCAAAACTTCCTTAAGCTCCTGGAATGCCTGCTCACATGCTGGGGTCCACACTATCTTATCCAGCCTGTTCTTCCTTGTCAGGTCTGTCAAAGGAGCAGCTATGTTACTATAACTGGTGAAGAACTTTCTGTAGTACCCTGCTGCCCCTAAGAATGCCTCCACCTGCTTTTTGTTAACAGGTGCAGACCATGCCCGAATGGCTTCTACTTTGGCAGGTTCTGGCCCGATCTTGCCACTCTCCATTCTATGTCCAAGGTAGGAGACCTCTGCCATACCCACCTGACATTTGCTGGGCTTAATGGTCAACCCTGCCCTCTGTAGTCTGATCAGCACCTCCCCAACATGTTGAAGGTGCTCTTGCCAGGAATGGCTGTAGATGGCAATATCATCTAGATAAGCAAGGGCAAAACCACCTGCTCCTGCTTTGATGTGATCTACCATCCTCTGGAAAGTCGCTGGGGCATTTTTCATCCCGAAGGGCATCTTTGTGAACTCATTCAAGCCAAAAGAAGTCACAGAGGCTGACTTCTCTTTAACACTGGGAGTCAAGGGCACCTGCCAGTAACCCTTGGTAAGATCAATGGTTGTAAGATACTTAGCCCCACCCAGCTGTTCTAGGGCCTCATCTGTCCTAGGCATGGGGTAAGAACATGACTCTGTGTGACTATTTAATTTCCTGTAGTCCACACAGAACCTGGTGCTGCCATCCTTCTTTGGCACCAGCACCACTGGGGAGGCCCAGGGACTGTTGGTCTCTTGAATTACCCCTAGTTCGAACATCTCCTGTATCTCTTCCTTCAGAGTCTGTTTGACTCTCTCAGGCACCCTATAAGAGGCCTGCCTAATAGGCCTCTGGGGTCCTGTATCCACCTGGTGCTGCACCAGGTGGGTGTACCCTGTTTTCCAAGTGAACATGTCCCCAAATACCTGAAACACTGCTCGGATTTCTCAAACCTGGGTAGGAGATACCTGCTGTGACATTGCAACCCCTTCCACTAAGGTGTCAGTCCGAGCCTCACTGAGGAGACCAGTCACCAGATCTCCCTTAGACTCCTCCTGCAATCCACTGCAAATGCTCAGCAAAAGGGCCTCACTATCATGGTAAGGTTTCATCATGTTATGATGGTACAATTTGTGCCCCTGCCTCCAGCCTAACAGTTCTAGCATGTAGTTAACATCACTTACCTTTCTTACCACCTTGTAGGGTCCTTCCTAAATTGTAGCTTGTTGTGTCTGACAGGAATGAGAACCATTACCTGCTGACCTACAGTGTACTCTCTAGCTCAAGCATTCTTGACATACCATACCTTTTTCTGTTGCTGGGCTTCTGCCAGGTTCTCCTGGGCCAAACCCATGAGTTCACTCAGCCTTGTCCTGAGGATTAGGACATATGACACAACAGACTCCTTGTGAGATTCACACTCACCTTCCCACTCATTATGAATTAAATCTAGAGGTCCCCTCATCCTATGCCCATATAGCAACACAAAGAGTGAAAACCCTGTGGATTCCTGGGGGGCCCCTCTGTAAGAAAACAACAGATGGGGCAAATATTTGTCCCATACCCTCTTAAACTGGTCTGCAAATGCCCATAGCATGGACATGATTGCAGAGTTTAACCGCTCAACAAGACCATTAGTCTGGGATGGTAGGGGGTTGTCTTCAGGTGCTTCACCACACAGTACTTCCACAGACAAGCCAGCAGGTCTGACATGAAAGAGTATCCAGCTGTGCCCATTTGCCCATACTATACAGTAGTATCACTTGCCACCACCCACTAATCTTTATCAACTACTAAAAGGCCCTTATGAAAGGGTGTCCAATTATTACTGTGCAATATTATTATCCAAATGGTAAGTGCAACTGAACAGTAAAGGCTTATTGGAGTGGCTTGTCCAGTATAAATTATATACGTGGAATGTACTCTAGAGCTTAAATTATCTCTACACAAGACAGCCACAGTTGAAAGGTTTAAAAATATTTAATAATAAATAATAAAAATGCAAGACAATACTTCTTACTACACAGTGCTAGTCAAGAGTTCAGAGATTACAGAGAAATGCTCAAAATAATAAAGTAGAAAAGTTCTGACATCAGTACAGAAAAACAACTAATCTTCCTATTTTGTAGCTATTTCTAAGAGAAAACACAGTTCTAAAATAAACTTACATATAGAGCATAGCAGTGCTGGTGATGGATGTTCTGAAGACAAAATGCTAAATGTTCTCTGATTCTCTCTCCTTAAATTGATAACACAGTACTACTGATACATTTCAGATTACATCATTTCTTTCTCATTCCCAGGCTAACAGAAACTCAGAGGTTAATAGCCCTTTTGATCTTACAGCTGGTCAGGAAGCCAGAGCAATAAAAGAAATTATACATGCAAATTCTAACAATTAACTCTGGTCTCAAAACAATAGCCAGAATTCCTTCATCCAGACATCTCTGCTCTGAGCCCAGAGATCAAAGACATTCATGACATGCTTGACTTATCAGCTTTCTTACAGCAGAGTGCACTGTTGTTACATTTTGTTTCAGTTCAACATCCAATACAGTCTTTTTACATTTAAGAGAACAAGCCTGTGGCTTACATTAATATTTACAAATGACAGAATTATCTACAAAATTCTATCTATCTAGGCTGGCATCCTTCACCTATCTTCACATACAAAACAATGGTGAACCGGGTACAGAAACACTGGCAGTGAAGACAAAACATTTGAGGAAACTAGAAGTGATGGAGATGAAGTGCCTTCTGAGACTGTTGGTAAGATACAAACTGTTGGACAGTGGAACAAATGAGGACATCAGAGCAGAAGCCCAAGTAGCTCTATTGCAAGAACGTCAAATAGAATAGATTGTGTGTTGGCTTTGGGGACATATGCAGGAAAGCAGAAGACAATGTGGTGAGGAAGATTTGTGACAGAGAAGAAGAAGGCAAGAGGAAATGATGGCATACAGCAAACAGATGGATGGATTGTGTGAGAGAAGACTTGTGGTAATCAAGCTTGACTGTCAAAGAAGGTGGGAGACTGTTGTTAAATTAGGTGGTGGTGACAGTTGACATAACATTCTGATCTCATGTATAAAATGGAAAAAAAGGTGCTACTGCTGCTGCTGCTGCTGATGATGTAAAGATGGA
The DNA here is from genome assembly GCF_019279795.1 of Protopterus annectens. Lineage (NCBI taxonomy): Eukaryota > Metazoa > Chordata > Ceratodontiformes > Protopteridae > Protopterus > Protopterus annectens. The sequence continues at coordinate 623,184,370 of NC_056729.1, read as the reverse complement.
AAGTTCTAACCCAGTTCTAATTAAAATTTTCTTAATGCAGTGTAAATTTAAAGGCTGTTATGTCTCCAAGACAGAGTAATCATGAAATGATCATATAGTGTGTCAAGTAGAAGATAAAATGAAGGGCCTGTCTGTATCCATCCTGCCAACACACTTTAAAGTTCAGTTACATAACTGTAAAGGCATGCAATTCTAATTAACTTTGTAAGACTGGTGTTGCTTGAAAGACAATTACAACTAATTATTCAGCTTTAATGTGCTCATGAAGGAAACATTTTGCATAAGTTACTAAGAAGACCATGCAAGTGGGACACAAAATGTATTTTATGTACGATGCTATACTACATGCTGCACATCCAAAGATGACCTGGGATATGTCTTTGAAAGGCTTGATGAGACAGATGCATTTCTTCCTGAACACATGTAGTAAATTAGATCTGAAAGCTGAAGACACCATAGGAATATCCAGCAATATAAATTATCATCACCACTATTCCTCTTTCTGGATTCCCTGAGCTATTACGTGTACTGTTGTCCACAGCTAAAACTCCTGCTCCTTCTGATTAATTCTTCTTCCAAATCTAGACATAGATCAAATCCTGCAAATCCAGAAAAAGCATATAGATTTTTGGGGTAAAAGAATCAAACTACTTCTCTTTTGTGTATATGTCAACAACAAACCATGAGTTTGTGGCTCCATCTTCAAGACTCACTGCACAACAGAGTCATCTCTCTTTAAGAATAACCTAAGGCATGGGGTAACATAAACACTGGTGCACAGTGGTCTGACGGAAGGACTAATGAATATATTAAAGGTTATGCCAATCTGCCTGTCTATCTATTTGCCCATCTGATTATCAATTCACTGGGAATCAGCATACTGACTGAATGACTAAGACCATTTTTGGACACAACCTAGTTGAAGCCAGTAAAAAAAGATACATAAAGTACAAATCTGGTAATTTATTAATAATAAAGATACAAAGAAGAAGAGCACACATTTTGGAAATAGGACTAATAAATTACTGATTTAAACATAAATAGCAGGGTTTGGTCCATGATTTTGACAGGTAACTCATTAAACTTTGTCTCATTGCATCCAAGCTGTTGGCTGTTGAAACTACTTATATCAGTCAAACTAGTAAAAACATAATCATTGATAAAATACGACAGAAAGCTACCTAAACTCTTTCAGTGAAACACCTCTCAGCACAAGATGGAAGGCTAGTCTACGAAACTTAAGAGATTTGCATCCCTTAACAGCCAATGTGACAAATCAGCAAAACTTTAATTAATCTTCTTCTTCTTTTGGCTTTTCCTAGTTAGGGGTCGGCACAGCGGATCACCTGTCTGCTCATGATTGGCAGTGGAGTTTTATGGTGTTGAGTTGCCAGCCCGGTGCCCAACCTTCCACAGAAGGCACACACATACATGCATACACACCTAGGGCCAATTTAGAGTGTCCAATCCACCTACAGCATGTCTTTGGGATGTGGGATGAAACCGGAGCACCTGGAGGAAACCCACACGACCACAGGGAGGACATGCAGACTCTGCACAGAAGGCACTCCAGTCAAGGATCGAACCAGAGAACCTCTTGCTGTGAGGCAACAATGCTAACCAAAACTTTAATTAATAAAACCTTTAATTAATACAATCTATTAAATAAAGGTTTTACTGATTTTATTGGCATCTGTTGGTTTTCTGCTGCAATTGTCAAATTGGCTGTTAAAGGCCATATATCTCTAAGTTTTGCAGACTAGCCTTCCATCTTGTACTGAGAGGTGTTTCGCTGGAGGAGTTTAGGTGTTATCACAAACTAGTAATAAGCTAGCTTGTCATGAGAACAACAATAGAACTGCTATGCTTTTAAACTGATAACCAGGAAGTCATATGAGTTGTGTCTTTAAGGAGGGCAGTCTACCTGCTCCCCCTACATTACAGATTAGCCCCCGCACTCAGCAAGCCCTGCTAGTGCAGGAGCTCCAGCAGGCAATATGTTTGCCATGCGATCAAGGAATAAGCTGTAGGGACGTGCACGAGCGCTCCTGCACTAGTCCTGCACGGACTCAGCTCCTGTATGCAAATTGCCCCATTTGCAGGTGAAATCCATGCAAATGCAATGAATTTGCAATCCAGGAAGCTGGAAGCCAGCCATGCAGGACTAAGTGTAATCTGCAGAAATGTACCCTGTTAGTAACCGAGTACATTTCTGCAAACTACAAAATGGAGCCATGAGAGCTCCAAATAAAGGGTGGATATTATGTAGAAAACATGCCAATGGCCAAATATATGGCCATTGGCATGGAAAACAGTTGCAAAAAAAAAAAAATTACTTTTATTTTTTTTTAGCCCATCTCGGCTGTTTAAGCGTAGGGCAGTGGCGCGCAAATGGGATTGGGCAAAAAATAAAATAAATACCCTAAAATAAGCATTCTAACCAAAATCACTATTTTGCCATTATACTCAATGGCAGACAGAAGACAACATGGCCAGTGAATAGTGGCTGCTAAGGGCGGACGCTCAGTGTGGGACCTGTAACTATGCATCAGCAGGCAATCCTATGCAAATGAGGGGAATGATACTGAATCCCAGATTTCCCCTGCATGCTAGTCAGCACCCAACAGTGTAAGAGCAGGAATAGCTTGGTGCAAGCCTAGGAGTTAGCTGACATAATAAGGGTGTGTGTCAGTCATACTGTAAGCAGACTGGAGCCCTGTGGCTCAGGTTTGCCCTTAGCTTAGCAGAGCTAAGCAAGGGGGTGTGTCTGAAGCTGCCTAGCACTCTTTACATTGCCTAAGTGGGTGTGCGTGCTGCGCTCCAGGTTTTAAAAGAAAAAAAAGTAAACCAAGAAATAGCAGCTCTGTGCACATCTGAGCACTGTGTTTGCGTGGCACACCCCTGTGCTTAAACAGGAAGGCAATGGGAAGGGAAAACAGTAGTAGGAAGGTAATCTAGGAGAGCTAGCATAGCTGGCTGGTGAAATGTATCAGAATCAGCCAATTACAGAGGCAGCAGCCCAGCCCAGCCCAGAACACTACTATAAACTATGCAAACACCTTTCCCTCTGTTTTTTCCCACATACTCTACACCACTGGTGTATACAAGCGAGGATATTTTAACAAACAAAAGCAACAAAATGATAGGGGCTGCAGTAACTATCATACATCAACATGTGGAAGAGGCTGAGGGTGGTGAGGATGAGAATGCTGTTGACCAGCCCACAGCGAGGAGATGGAGAAGAGTGTACAGACCCAGGGTAACCTACCAGGGGCTACATGAGCTGGAGATAGTGGAGCACTATAGGGTGGATAGGGACCTCCTACAGCAAATTGTTGAGCTGTGCCGGCCATGCCTCACACACAGAACTAACAGAGGAGAATGCATCCCAGTGGATACCAAGGTATTTGTAGGCCGAAGAATACTAGCTACAGGTACCTTCCAAAGGCCAACTGGGGATATCATGGGGATCTCACAGGCATCAGCATCCAGGGTACTCCACCAGTTCCTGGATGCCATTTCAGCACATGCTGGTGAGCACGTATATTTCCCCAACACCCGTGAAGTGTTGGCCAGCAATATGTATCTCTTCAATCAAATAGCAGAATACCCTGAGGTAGTGGGTGCTATAGACTGCATGCACATACGCATCAAAGCACTGCCTGGTGAGCGGGGTAGAGTCTACATCAACTGCAAGGGCTTCCCCTCCATCAACTGCCAGGTCGTGTGTGATGCCCAGGGCATTATAATGAATGTGTGTGCTGGCTGTCCTGGAAACTATCATGACTCCCACATCTGGCATCTGACACAGCTGTACCAGAGATTTGCCAGTGGGGACATCCCTTACGGTCACCTAGTGGGGGAGGCTGGTTACACACTGGAGCCATGGCTGATGACACCCATCAGAAATGCACACACACCCAAACAAGAACTCCATAATAAGGCACACGTACAGACCAGAGTTGTAATAGATCATGTGTTTGGGATGCTCAAGTCACGGTTCTGGTGCCTGGACACATCCAGTGTAGCCTTGAAGTACTCCCCAGCTACACGTACTCAAATTGTCATCGTATGTGCCATGCTACACAATATGATCCCATGGAAACACCTGCAGCAGGAACAGCATGGGGCAGGGCCACACAGCCCCCCACCATTGCCAAGGCCTGCACAGGCAAAGAGTGACTCAGAGGAGGAACAACCTGAGCCTGCCCCAGTAGTCTGAAGGAGGCATACCCAGTACGCCCTGGTCTTGTCAAAGAGGCAACACATAGCACATACCCTGACACAGGAGGGATCCAGGGAATGACACCACTCTCTGACTCGCACATACAGTAAAAGGGATGCCAAACATGATACTACCTGTGCTCAACCATGTATATGGAGTGTACTATGTGCATCCAACATAGGCAGCCCTCCAGCACCATCCTCAATACTGGCGCACCCACAAGGTAAGTCACTCTCCTTACCAATTGCTGAATGGAGTAGTATGTGTTTTACCTGTATCTATGGTATGTATGTGAGCATGCAAGGGAATTGGGTGGCTGAATGGGATGACAGCAGATAGTAGACACCTATAGTGGCACCATGAGATCTGTAACAAATACTGGTGTCACCATAGTAGCCAGTACTACACATGATCACAAAACCCACTGCAGGAAATGTGCTGGGCCACATGTGTGTCCATATGACTTACACATGCCAGTCAGGGATGTTCACATACGAAACAACAGTATCAGCCAGCAGGACAGATGTAGGCAAACACAAACAAAGGTTGTACTAAAGCCTCTGAATGATGGCTATGTGTAACCCCCCCCCCAGGCCTACACAGACAGATTACAGCAGCTCAGGCAGTGGGATGTTAGTTCTGAAGGGTAGGAAGTCAGAAAATTATATGTAGGTCAATCAAACCTAAGAGCTGTAGTATACTGTTATGCCTCTAGTCAGCATGATAGTTTAGAATACAGAATGAAATGGAGTACCTGACATACCAGCACAGTCATAGCAAATGTGCACAAGTGTCAGGTGTGCCCCCCAATCTTGTGTCAAAATGTAGAAACAGTCAGGTGTGCCCTCCCCAATACTGTGTAGAAATGTAGAAACAGTCAGGTGTGCCCACCCCAATACTGTGTAGAAATGTAGAAACAATGAGGTGTGCCCACTACCACAATCCTGTGTAGAAATGTAGAAACAGTCAGTTGTGCCCCCAATCCAATGTAGAAATGTAGAAACAGTCAGGTGTGCCCCACAATCTAATGTAGAAATGTAGTAACAATCAGGCTTGCCCACCCCCCAGTCCTATGTAGAAATGTAGAAACAGTCAGGTGTGCCCCAATCCTAAGTAGAAATGTAGTAACAGTCAGGTGTGCCCCCCAATCCTATTTAGAAATGTAGTAACAGTCAGGCTTGCTCCGCCCAGTCCTATGTAGAAATGCAGAAAGAGTCAGGTGTGCCCCTCAATCCTAAGTAGAACTGTAGTAATTGTCAGGTGTGCCCCCCAATCCTATTTAGAAATATTGTAACAGTCAGGTGTGCCCCCCCTATCTGATGTACACATGTTGTAACAGACAGGTGTGCCTCCCCAATCCTATGTAGAAATGTAGTAACAGTCAGGTGTGCCCCCCAATCTGATGCAGACATGTAGTAACATGTATGTGTAGGTATAATACCAGTGGAGCACAGATGACCTGAGGTGGCCAAGGTAGCAGGATAGATTGTAGTATTTGTACAATATGCAGGTATGTGTGTGCTAGGTTGGTGTGTATTTCATATTGTGTGAGAGTGGTCAGTATGTCTGCATATTGAGGTTTGACCTGGTGGCCATTGCTCACAACTGCCGATGACAAGACCAAGTCCTCACAACTGCAGTGCCAAAGACAATTCTCCCCAGTATAACACATGGTAGCAGTAAGCCATTGTAAATGTATGGTGGTAATATGTGTCACCATCTGAAAGATGGACATGGCATGACTGTTGGGCTAGATATACAAGTAGTACACAGGGGAAAAGTACCCCAGACATACAGTATATAATATGTAACCCTGAAATGGGCACACCCTTGGAATTGTACATACAGGTATGCATCACATTATCTGGGCTTGTAGTACGGAATACCGATGTCATCTGGCCGAACACTTGCAGATCACAAAGGTGATAGGACTGATGTATTGGGAAACAACTGATGTCCCTGCACAAGCCAGTATAACTGGAATGCCCCATGCATATCTGTGAGTCAGAGGCAAGTAGTGTTCATAGCACACATGCACCCAGCTCACCCAAACACCACCCACAGGTACCTCTCTGGTCATATCCCTGCTGTTGGGAATGGGTACAATATGTCCCCCACCTGTGTATGGCAATGGTGAAAGAATGCAGCATGCAGTGCAGGTGTCCCATGCAGGTGTGTCCCTAGCTGTAAGTAGCAACCTGCCAGCATCCACATCACCTGATCAATACTGATAGGAAGTATTGGCATGAACACCTAGCACACCTACCCTGTCACCCTAGGGGAATATACTGTATGGCAGTCTGGGACTGTAGGACTGACAGAATGCAACAGCCTACTACAGCTGGCCTGCATCACCACCAAATGGCCTACAGGCCTCTGCCAAAAGACCTGTGTCTCACACGTACTGCCAATGTATGTTATGTCATGGACACCCAAATAACATAACACACTCCACATAAGCCATATGCAAGGTCATGTGGACAAACTATAGTAACATGTACACCATGTCCCACTGCAAGAGCTGTGGACCAGCACCAAAACACAGCTGTGATGAGGTGATAACTATAGGGAAGGTATCAGAGAATGTATGCATAATGTATGGAAGAAGATAGAATAATGGGGGGGGGAGCATGTGCAGCATGGAATGTGCAAGATCTGAAGCACAGCCATGTGAAAATACTATCCCTGGCTGCAAACACAAAAATGAGTGGCTACAAACCTGCCCATACACCACAGTAGGGATAATGTCCTGACTTATGACCCCTGCCTCTGGGTAACCTGTGTGAATCTGTACAGCTGTGAGGTTTTGCCACAGCAAGGTAAGACAATACTGTCATGTCAATGGCTGTACAAGTATGGGATCCTCTGCCAGCACTGTACCAAGATGCTGAACTGGATACACAGACCCAGCAGCAAGGGTCTGTAGCTCCCCCTCCAGAATGGCATAACTTTCCATGAATATGTAGGCATTTAACCACAATACTGGACAAACCTACATTCACCCTGTGTTCGCCAGGACATCACTGTGAGCAAAAATGTACACCTGACAGTACTTGAGGACATAAAACATCACAATGTATAACAGTACACATGTCTGCATATCTCTTATAACACCAGTACCATGTAGCAGAAGCAACACAGACACAATCACCTACAGTACACACTATCCCCTGCACAGTTTGACCCCATATTGCCAACTGATCTAGAGATATCCTGCAGAAACTGTTTGCTACCTGTAGGTGTAGGACACAAAGGTCTGCACAGGAGTACAAACTACCTGGAATGGATCCACACATTCAGTACAGAAGGGCATACTGGGCATGCTCACACACTCAGAAAAATGAAGGCAATGTCAGACAATAACACACTGAAAGATAATTCTGGGCATGCTCACACACTTAAAAAAATAAAGCTCATGTCTGCCAACAACAGTGGACCATACATATCTGACAGTTGCAGATGTTAGTGCATACACTCCTCAGTATGCACCAGTCATGTTTTGCACACACATATTGGATAGGAATACACACATATATCCAAGGACAACACACTATGATATGCCAAAAGTACACATACATAGATGTGTGGAAGAGAGTGACAGTGACAAAGAGCCTTCCATCATGAGGCCTGTCCCACCCACCACACAGCCAAATCGCTACAACCACATGATGTGTAAATGTCACTCACTGTAGAAATTAGCCACGGGTATCCCTTAGCATTACAGACTCTGTGGTGCAAGTGATAGCTATGCAACATGACTGTACAAGGCAGTAGTGATCTAGCAGTTGTATGCATGTACCTGCATGATATAAAAATGTGTGTGCCTGAGTGTGGTGTGTCTACCTCTAGATGAATGGGTTATGGCTCATGCACCACACTGTCCTCCCCATAGCCCTACTATGACAAGCCTGAAGATGTCATTCACTTTGGAATACACCTTTGGGAAAAGAGTAGCCCAGTAATCTCTGTGGCGCATCCTATAACTGCGTGATGCTGTAGTGTGATAAACTAGTTAGGTAGGAGTTCACATCCCAGACATGGCAACTGTGTTTGCGTGTGTGTGTGTGTGTGTGTGTGTGTGTGTGTGTGTGTGTGTGTGTGTGTGTGTGTGTGTGTGTGTGTGTGTGTCTCTGTTTGTGTAGGGAGCAATGCTTTTTAGGCTAGTCACACTCACTACAATTCAAATGCCCTACTTTGGCAAGGCTGCTGATATCATTCACTTTGAAATACACTTTTGGGAAAGGAATAACCCAGTAATCTCTGTGATGTGTCCTATAACTGCATAATGCTGTAGTGTGATAAACTAGTTAGGTAGGAGTTCTAATGCCAGACATGGCGTCTGTGTGTGTTTTTGTGTGTGTACCTCTGACTGTGTAGGGAGCAATGCTTTTTAGTCCAATCTCACTCACTACGATTCAAATGCCCTACTTTGGCAAGGCTGCTGATGTCATTCACTTTGAAATACACCTTTGGGAAAGGAGTAGCCCAGTAATTTTCATGGTGCGTCCTATAACTGAGTAATGCTGTAGTGTGATAAACTAGTTAGGCAGGAGTTCTAATCCCAGACATGGCAACTGTGTGTGTGTGTGTGTGTGTGTGTGTGTGTGTGTGTGTGTGTGTGTGTGTGTGTGTGTGTGTGTGTGTGTGTGTGTGTGTGTGTGTATCTTTATTTGTGTAAGGCTAGTCACACTCACTACAATTCAAATGCCCTACTTTGGCAAGGCTGCGGATGTCATTCACTTTGAAATACACCTTTGGGAAAGGAGTAGCCCACTAATCTCTGTGGTGCATCCTATAACTACATAATGATATAGTGTGATAAACTAGCTAGGTAGGAGGTTTAATCCCAGACATGGCAACTGAGTGTTTGTGTGTGTGTCTCTGTCTGTGTAGGGAGCAATGCTTTTTAGGCTAGTCACACTCACTACAATTCAAATGCCCTACTTTGGCAAGACTGCTGATATCATTCACTTTGAAATACACTTTTGAGAAGAGAGTAGCTTAGTTATCACCGTGGTGCATCCTATAACAGTGTAATGCTGTAGTGTGATATAGTAGTTTGGTAGGGGTTCTATTCCCAGATATGGCAAGCGTGGATGCTTGTGTGTGTGTTTCTTTGTCTGTGTAAGGTGCAATGCTTTTTAGGCTAGTCACACTCACTACAATTTAAATGCCCTACTTTGGCAGGGCTGCTGATGTAATTCACTTTGAAATACACCTTTGGGAAAGGAGTAGCCCACTAATCTCTGTGGTGCATCCTATAACTGCATAATGATGTAGTGTGATAAACTAGCTAGGTAGGAGTTTTAATACCAGACATGGCAACTGTGCGTTTGTGTGTGTGTCTCTGTCTGTGTACGGAGCAATGCTTTTTAGGCTAGTGACACTCACTACAATTCAAATGCCCTACTTTGGCAAGGCTGCTGATATCATTCACTTTGAAATACACTTTTGAGAAAAGAGTAGCTTAGTGATCACCGTGGTGCATCCTATAACAGTGTAATGCTGTAGTGTGATATAGTAGTTTGGTAGGGGTTCTATTCCCAGATATGGCAAGCGTGGATGCTTGTGTGTGTGTGTGTGTGTGTGTGTGTGTGTGTGTGTGTGTGTGTGTGTGTGTGTGTGTTTCTTTGCCTGTGTAAGGTGCAATGTTTTTTAGGCTAATCACACTCACTACAATTCAAATGCCCTACTTTGGCAAGCTTGCTGATGTCATTCACTATGAAATGCACCTTTGGGAAAAGTGTTGCCTAGTAATCTCCATGGTGCATCCTATAACAGCGTAATGATGTAGAGTGATATAGTACTTTGGTAAGGGTTCTATTCCCACACATGGCAACTGTGGATGTTTTTGTGTGTGATTTTTTGTCTGTGTAGGGAGCAATTATTTTTAGGCCAGTCACACTCACTACAATTCAAATGTCCTACTTTCGCACTCCTGCTGATGTCATTCACTGTGAAAGACACCTTTGGGAAAAGAGTAGCCCAGTAATCTCTGTGGTGTGTCCTATAACAGTGTAATGCTGTAGTGTGATATAGTACTTTTGTGGAGGTTCTATTCCCACACATGGCAAGTGTGGATGTTTGTGTGTTTCTTTGTCTGTGTAGGGAGCAATGCTTTTTAGGCTAGTCATACTCACTACAATTCAAATGCTCTACTTTGTAAGCCTGCTGATGTCATTCACTGTGAAATACACCTTTGGGGAAAGTGCAGCCTAGTAATCTCTATGGTGCGTCCTATAACAGTGTAATGCTGTAGTGTGATATAGTACTGTTGTAGGGGTTTTATTCCCACACATGGCAAGTGGGGATGTTTATGTGTGTGTTTCTTCATCTGTGTAGGGTGCAATGCTTTTGAGGCCATTCACAGTCACTACAACCTCCATTGACCTTCTTTGGCAAGCCTGCTGATGTCATTCCCAGTGAAATACATCTTTTGAGAAAGAGTACTCCAGTAATCTCCGTGGTGCGTTCTATAACTTCATAATACTGTAGTGTGATAAACTAGTTAGGTAGGAGTTCTAATCCCAGACATGGCAAGTGTGTGTGTCTGTGTTTGTCATTTGTATCCTGTGTGGAGGTGGCTGTCAGTATGTAACAACTGGACTCATTGTGGTGCGGGTTTTGCAAATTTCTTATATGGTGACCCTATTATATGTCACAATGTCCACCTTACAAGGATAACAGATATGAAATAGCTGAGAGGCTGGGATGCCAATCCATACCCCTACATGTGACATCAAGGTCTGGCGAACAAAGTTAGCAACCCTTGTATTACCCAGAGAGCACTCTCAACCCATGTCTCATACACAAACACACTTGCCTTGTCAACAACTGCTATGTTCGTAGTACCCTGCATATTGCCCACAGATAGTAAACAGGGTGTGATTGCAGTGGACTACAAAGGGCATGGCACCCTGTCCATCAGTACAATAGGCACGTACATGCAGACAGTGCACCTTCACTATGTTCCCCACTGGACTCCTGCAACAACTGTGGTGCCATCAAAAGTGACCCACAAAGAACATACCATGCCTTCAACACATGCCCTGTATGGACAGATGCCACTGACACCAGGGAATACCTGCAGGGTCAACCTGCTGTCCATCACCAGTTCCCACCACATGAGGCCAGGAGTGGCACATTTGATGATAATCTGTGTACACAACATGGGCCAGACACCCCAGGTAAAGTTCCATATGTCACTGTACATGCATGTGGGACATGTGCACATCCCCGACAGCATCCATGTCATGGACTAAAGAACACATACATGGCAAGCATTGCACAGCAATGGCCACACACAATAGTTACCCAGGTGACTGGATGGTGAATATAATACCCACCTGTGTGGACCAATCCAGACACTACACCCCTGAGCCACACTGCTGACCATTGTCATGTGGCCTGATGATAAGGTATACCCTTCACCTAGTCTTGTATAGCCTTCTGGCACAGTCAACCATTACACACCCATGAAGCAATGCACGCATGCATGTCATTACTGGCACCCTGTGTCTGTGTGTGTGGTGTATGATGCTTTCGACCACATTCACACTCATTACAACTCCCATTGGCATACTGAAGCATGCTGTCTGATGTCAGACACCATCATATACCCTTTGCCCATATAACCTCCAGATAATCCATTTGGGGCATGTGATACCTGCACATTACTGTATTGTGGCAAAATAACTAGTTAAGAAGTATATTCATGACCCTGCCAAGTGTGTCAGTGTGTGTAAGTCCTTGAGAGAGTATGGCTGTGTTGATGCTGACACCTGTTCATGTGGACAGACATGTGTACTACACCTACTGTATCACTACCATATCAGTGTTGCAGATGTCACTCACCATTACGTATATGTTTGGACAGCTTCTCAACATGTAAGCTATGTGGTGCATGCAATAACTGCATAGACATGTGATATCAATACATAGTTAGGGGTTTGAATCCCTGTATTGGTAGGTATTTGACACAAACATGCTTAGGTTTTACCCTCCCACCCCCTCTCTGACTTACTTTGTCTCTGTCTGTCTCTCTCACTCCCTCTCTGGTGGATGTGGAGAACTACACCTGCTTTGCTTAGGCAGCAGCTTGTGTTTTGTAAGGGATGCTCATGGTCAGCTGATGGACTCTGCATGAATTGCAGCCCTCCTCTAGTTGACTGCATGTGGAACAGCTGTGGTAACATTCCCTTAGCCATTTGGATGGAAACACACTCCAATATCTAGGAACATCATGTTGATGTTGGGCCTTTTCACTCACTGTGAGCAGGACCTAGATATGGTGTTTGGCAAACAGCATCACAGATGGATTTGGGATTTACCTCTAACAACATACACTGTGGAAACAGGCCAGCACACAGGAGGGGGATGTGCCTGCCATGACTGCAGAATGTAAGTGTTGCTATTCTGCATTTGGAGTAATGTTGGTTTAACAGGTTGTGTGTGGATATGGCTGGTCTACATGTTTTAATACATGTCATGACAGTGCTATGTTTTTGAGGAACCCCCCATCTGTAGGATCATCTGCAGAATGGGCAGTGTGTGAACCCTTTTGTTTCTTGTGCTACTCACAGAACACTTATCTGAGAACTGCAGAAGCAAAGTGTGAGGATTGCAGTCAGTACATGGTGACAGCCATGAGAGTTACTGACTGCATATCCCTCATAGGACATATGTTACAACAAACCCTGATATGACAGTAAATGTATGAGGTTATCACAGCAACATGCCAACATTGGGGCAGTGCTCATAGCTCCAGCCACAAGTCTGTCAACCTTTGTACATATGTCCTGCAGTAAGAGGTGCATATGTCCTATACACCATTATTTATTGACATCATACCTGATAACAAGCCAGTCAGATATCAGACCGCTAGACATGTTATGTATAGTAGGGGTTGTTTCTGAGGACATAGCTTGGCCATTCTGTGGTTGTGTGTACAGTAATGGGGCCTGTGTACCTAGGGTGATTGTCGACAGTATGTGTATTGCACATACGTACCTTAGGCTGTGCACAGACTGTGGTAGATGCCATTGTTGTCAGTCCTGTTTTATCTGATGTAACATGCTGCTCCAGTGAATGGTACCCTATTGGATCACATGTCTGTAAAGCCAGACACACATGTGTCCCATGCCATAGACAACCATCGGACCACACAGTGCCATGACCCAGTGTATGTAGGGTCAGTGTGTGAGTGGCACATATGAGGATGGTGTTTATCAGACAGTCCATATAGTGTCATATTAAGCATGTGTACCATATGTGGCTGTGTTTACACTGGTTGTGGGCATGCACTTTCACACAGGGGTCTGTTACTCTATGTTGTGGCATGTGTGTAGAACCCGCTATAATCACAGGTACATGTGAAGTCACCCATACAAAATGTAGTCCAGTGTTGTGGCAGTCAGCCTGTAGTTTGCACAGTGCTTTGTGACATGCCTAGCAGCCTAGAGTAATTACCCAGTGTGCTGATATGTCCAGTTATTTGCAAGACATACTGCTGCCAGGCCACCATAACTGTTGTGTATTTCTGACATTAAGTCATTCCAATAGTATGTATAAATGTAATATTAATGAATAAATAAATAAATTGAATAAAATGTGGTATAGCTTAAAAAATGATAATTTAAAAAATATATGTGACAACAAAGACTAACTTGTCTCACAAGTAAATAAAATATAAAAAAATATATAATATAAAATATCCTTCCTGTAGCACTGTAATTTATGTAATATTATGTAAAATATCTAAACAGTTTGATCGAATATATATATGTAGAACATCATAATCACAGGACTTCATAAAAAAGTTCATTTAGTACCAAAAATGTAAATGTATATTGGCACATAAAATGTATATTAAAAACTGACATGATACATTTATATGATATACAATATTTAAATATTTAAAATATATAACCTCCTTGGACTACATGAAAAGGGACATCGAGGAGCTCTCTGATTATGTAGCCCAGGCAGGTATGACCCTGACCTTGAGCAGTATCCTACCACCACCTATGATGCCACAAATAAGATGATAAGATGAAAAGCTTTAATAATTGGCTTATTCAAAGTGTCATTCAAAAAATGTCTGGGATGTCTGTCTGCTGGATGACACTGGGACTTGCACGCTTGCTTTTTTGCAAGGGACTGCTTGTGTCACCCACCTGGGCTTCAGGCTTCGGCAAAGGCCACCCCCCCCCCATAGCCTTTTTTTTAGGCTCAAATCAAATTCCTAAAAACACCAACTAAAAAACCAAAAAAAAAAAAAAAGGAGGGTGCTGCTGTCTCATCTCAAAGTCAAGATCTCAAGATGTTCCACCTCTGCCTGCCCTTCATGGAGGAGAGCTCTGTGACAGAAACCTGTGACAGGAAAACCTGGGCTCCACCTCAGCACCCGCACTATCACACCTCATTCATTCTCCATCCCAAAAAAGGGCCCCCCAAAATCAGGAAAAACACAGGGGGTGTCCATAGGAGGGTGTCCAACCCACACAGGACACCCACACCACCATGCAGTGGAGACCATCCATCCGCAATTAACCATAGGCAAGACTGCTCTGCAATTGCACTGCTCTCTGGGCAGGCCACCTCTCAACTCAGACCTCTCACATGGGCTCACCTCAAAAACACATTGGAGGGGATAAATCTCCACCAACACCAATGGTATAGGTGACTACCCTAATACCTAATATAGACTGGGAACACTACGAACACTCACACACTCTCTAAGCCAAAGATTCCTGGAGTTCATAAACTCAAATGCCATGGAACAACTAGTCACCATCCCACACATAGAGAAAACATCATCATCACGAACATGGGATCAAAATGTTCAACACAAATGTTCAACACCGAAGTATACCTCATCATAATAATCATCAACTAAACTAATCCCTCATGAAAATCTCCAAAAAGAAAAAAAGACCACAGTGAAAAAAAAAAAAAAAACCCAAAGCAAAACTAAAACTAGTCTGGTCTCCTTTAAAACCCCCCTTTCAGGCCCAAAACCCCTACTCCAACCGCTGAATCACTTACAAATGCCTTAAACCATGAGGACTGCACTGCACAGGAAACAAACCAACAGGAAAAGGATGACTCTCTGGCAAAGGCATCTGTAACAAAGGTAAAGCCAAGCCCATACAAAAGCAGCAACAAAAAACAAGGGAAACAAAGGAGGAAGCTAAATCAAGATAGAAGGAAGAACCAAGAAGAAAGAAACAACAAAGAAAAAATTGAAAAAAAAATCATCCAGGGCAAATTTGAAGAAAAAAATTTTAAGATCAAGAAATCAAGGACTCTAAAGAGAAAGATAATTAAATTTTTTAGTTATAGAAAAAGGGAGAATATAGATATGTTCTAAACAATTATTTAAAAACCTAGAAACACAACAAATTACACAACCTGCCAACAAACATTGCGAGACCTATCAACTGACCCCTCAAACAAACCCCAAGAGGATTACAGGTAGAGACCCCAAATTCCCCCACCCAAGAACAGCCCCAAACAAGAACTGTCCTCAGGAGGCTAGACCAAATGGTGTAAAAACACATGGGGCAAAACTCAATACACGTGTAAACGGAAACTGTGGAATTAATATAAACTTAGGAATAGGCCCCACGTAGTTGGGGCGCCTGGCGTCAGACAGCCCACACACCTCCAGCTGTTTAATCTTAGCCTCACCTCAGGATCTCAACCCACTGCCACAGACCCTGATATTACCTCAAATTAGCCTAGGCTGCCTTTGGACCTTGGCCATAAGGGCACTGCCAACTTAAGACATATAGGATTACAGACAGGAACTTGCAGACTTTAGATCCACCTCAAACTGGCTTGACTTCTTTTTGAACTCATTGAAAGTACTTCGACCTGAAAGGCAGTCGCCACAGCCTACCTCCATTGAACAAAGACTTGAACACAATACCCCCTTCCAGGACCATGAAGAACTCCAGGCAGTTACAGCCAAAATACAGGACAGGAAAACCCATCAACACAAATACCCAACCCAATCATCAAAAGTGACAGAGTGGCCAGACAGGCTCAAGACTGCATAAGTGTCAGGTCCCACAGGACCAGCAAGTCCTGTCCAGGTGCCTGTCACAGGTGCAGACCACAAGGTGAAGGCAAGCCTGGCAGACCCACTGTCCAGAACATCATCTACTTTTCTGAAGTACAAGCAACACACAGGAGGGGCGTACAAAGAAAGTTTGGAGGACACAAAAACACAAGAAGCCCATGTGAAAAAAAACATGGTGCCAGATGAAAAAAGGGCTGACCCAGAATAGCCTCAAATAGCAAAACAGAATGACATAACTGGTGCCAAAAAAACATCAATGCATAGCTATACAAAAATTGGGACTACCCAGGGCTACCAATGATCATAACAAAGCAATTACACAGAAAAAGTCATAGAGATCTGGGGACCCAGGTTGACAAAGTAGCCTGGAACAGCTTCTATATCACCCACCTGATCACAAGGGGATTCTCCACCCTCAGTTATAATCATCCTATCATTGACACCAAGATCATTTGCATCAAGTGATCCCCAAAGAGGGTATCTCCTCATGTATCTGACAAAATATTAAGGGAATGAAAGAAAGGTCCCAAAAGCCCTGTCAGAAGGGCCACAAAGTTCCTCACCAAAAAGATAAAAAACCAAAAAATAAAGGAAAACCTGTCATACCAAAATATATTGACTGCTCAAGAGAAGAACAGTGCCTCCCTCATTCATAATAACAAACCTAGAAGAGGTGACCTGTGCCTGACATATAAAATATAATCTTATAGACCAGAACCTTGATGGATATACACAAAGAAATATGACTGTGGATGCTAACCCTACAGAACGGATAGCCTTGTGAATCTTGTTCAATGGAGACACGCTTCAGAGACACAGATTCATCACCCAGAGACTCCCAGAAAGTGAGAACAAAATCCGGTACAGGAGTGGAATTGATTCTCTCTGGTCTTGTTCATAAGGGAGGGATTAAAGGATGGTGGGAAGCACAGAGAAGCATAACAGGGGTTAAAGCAGCAACATTGACAGAGGCACAACAAAATGATACTTAAATGGATTTTCTGGCCTATGATAAAATATAAATATATCCACGTGTAAACAATAAATAATAAATACATATATATAAACGTCTATAGAACATAAAATGTCACCCCTTTGTAATAACAATAAAATTTAAAAAAATTATTATGTTCTCTTGGGATTTAGTGACAATAACTTCAGGGCTGGCTTAATGGAGATATGGTCATTCATTCCCGGGTAGGTACAGGAATCTAGTCTTATTTGCCATATCATCATTTTATTCAATTTATTTATTTATTCATTAATATGAAATTTATACATACTATTGGAGTGACTTAATGTCATTAGGCAGTACATTTATATGTTATTATTATTTATGATATTTTGCATTAATTTGGTAGTGAAGTTATTCACTAGGCTATTGAGTGCCAATGAGAGCCAATGGGAAAGAGTGGAAGGTTATTTAAATATGGAAGTCATTTGAAAAACAGATGATTCTGATGATGTCACAGTGTATGAGATGAAAACGCGCTAAATCTGTTTTGTGACATTTGTTTTTGTGAAGTTACATTAAACTATTTCTATTATTCGTTTAGTGTCGCTCGTTCCTTCGTATTATATAAGTGGAGGACAGCCTTTATTGTTACCGGACAGCATTGGGTGCATTTACAGTGTTGGTCGTCTAAGGGTTGCTGCTATTTTTTGGTTATTGGTTTATCGCTGATTGGTAGGAGGAGTCCCCGTGACATGGAGAATCACTCTTTATTGAGTGAGCTTTTACGGGTGATACAAACCCATAAGCAGAATACACAGAATTCTTCACTACTACCGGATTCAGGTACTACAATTCCATGCGCCCAGAGTAGTCCTGTGAACAGCAGTGAGCATGCTATGACGTCAGGACTAAGAAGCTGTAGGAAAGTAACGCCTGTCAGCATTTGAGGTGGTGAACAACCACAGGTTAATGGTTCTTCTGGAGGCACTAATGGACAGATGAGAGCAGTGTACCAGCAGAATGATAGATCTTTGGAAATACAAAAGCGCTTGGAAACGTATAGTAATTTGAACTTTGATGAATGGCTTGATAAATCCTTTTCGTATACATTGGGAGAAGCAAAAAGAAGACAGCTGAACAATATCAGCTACAAGGACACATGTAAGAGGTTTAAAAACCTATTGAATAGATACAAAAATCTAGCACTGGACAATTGGTACTTATTGAAATGTATTGAGTTGAACATTGTGCCTAAGGGCTTAAGGCTCAATAAATTTCCTAATAATGTTGGAGGGAATAATGAGTTTTTTTAAATTATTTGTAATATACTTAACGATTGTGGTATAGCTATATTGAAGGCAATGGCTGACAATAATGTAAATGATACGGAACATTGTAAGAAAGACATTGACAAACTTCACAAGGAAATAAGTGAGGATTTGGTTTTTACACTCACTGAATACAAAAGTATTTATTGTAGAACACTACAAGACATTGATTTTAATGTATCAAAGAATTACAAAAGGAAAATGGGGAAGTTAGAACGTGATAGAGAAGACTACAATGAAGGGAAGGCTTATGTTATGTATAACAAAAGGAGATATGAAAGGTTTGACAAACAAACGGATCAAATACACACTAGGGAGATGGCAAATCCATATTATACAAGATCTGAATATAGGGATGAAAGTAATGGGGAGTATCACAACGATTGTTCAGAATCTGGGGACCCTTTAGGGGAAGGACAAGGACCAAGGTGGTCCAAGAGAATCAGGAACCAGAACCGCCAACAGTCCTATGCGGAAGTAGCAGGCAATCAATTTGCAAGGCAACAGGGGAGAGGGAGGTTCAAGAGATAAACAATGTAACTTGTACACTAGTTCCTCCTAAAATAATGGAAGGGGTATATCCCTATAACAATGTTTATACAACGGTGTTATTCAATCAAATGAGTGTTGAAACTCGAGTAGAGGGTACTATAGGAAAAGATAGCTGTAGTGAATCCACTGTAGTAAATAGTAAAATTATAATGCATAGACATAACAATTTTAATATATACAACTATACTGACCTAGAGGTGGCAAATGGGGTTTTTGGACTATTTACGAAAGAGTTTACTTTTGTGCCAACAAGAAAACCAAAAATTGATGAGATAGTACTGGACATTAAACTTTTTACCAGGAAGTTAAATCTAGCACTATTGTTCCAGGATAATCCACATTATGGAGAGACCAAATTGAAGAAACGAAGTATATATAACCGCCCTTTGCAGCAGGACATTTACAGTTTTGAAATGTGTGCCATTAATATGGTCAGGGATGAATATGGGAAGAGAAGGTAGCTGAGTTGTAATCTAAACAAGCAAGAAAAGGAAATTTTACAACTACTAAACAATAATGGAATGATTAGAGTTATGAAGCCTGACAAGGGGGGGGGGGTAGTCCTCATGGACCAATCGGATTACACTAATAGGATGTTAAAAATATTGGATACAGAAAATAGATATTGCATTATATCTAGAAATGAATTAAATATATTTTATTGAAGAATTGATCTAATATTAGAAGATAATTTATTGCAAGGATTAATTGATGTGGAACTATTTAATTTTTTAAAGGTATCCAAACTGGTTATACCTGTGATATTTGGAATCCCGAAAATACACAAACAAATGGAGGACCCCCCCTTGAGGCCAATAGTTACGTCATAGGGATCCAAGACTCAACCTTTAGCAATTTATGTTGACACAAAACTAAAAAATTTTCACTTGAAATATCTGCATATATTAGTGGATTCCTGGGACTTTTTGGGAAAATGTAGTACTATTCCATTTAATGAGAGCTTCCTTTTCTTGACCATTGATGTAAAAGATTTGTTCTCAGTGATTCCTCATAAGGAGGGTCTGGAATGGTTTGAAAAGATGCTTACTGACTTTCAAATGTTGAATCCTGATGAATTTAGGCTTGTATTAGAGAGTATGGAATTAGTTTTGAATTATAATTTTATTTTTTTCCAGGGAGATATATACCATCAACTTGATGGGGTAGCAATGGGTTCAGCATGCACCCCAATTTATGCAAATATAATCATGTTATACTGGGAATTATCATACGTTCTTGAGGCAAGGTTCAAACAACATATAGTGAGATATTATCGGTTCTTGGACGATATTTTTATGGTCTGGGAAGGTACACATGAGACCATAAGGGAATTTATGGAGTTTTTGAACAATAGTACAAATTTTTTACAGTTTACATTTGATTGTAACAAGGACGAAATGCATTATTTGGATGTCAGGGTAAATAAAGATTATAGGAGAAGGAATTATAGATCCAACATTTATAGAAAGGAATGTTATTCTAATTCTTTTCTACATTATCAGAGTGATCACCCCTACTACCTAAAAAGGAATGTTATAAAGGGTCAGATGATCAGGGTGTCAAGAGTGACATCGGACCCAAATGATTTTATAAGAGAACTTGACTTTGTCCAAGATATGTTTAGGGAAAGAGGTTATCCCAAAAGGATGATAGAGAATATCAAAAAAAGAAATTATTAAGAAACGAGATATAGAGTATGGACCATTATTATCATTGTATGGAGGGATGATTAATACTAACAATACACAACACATAGATAGTAGGTTAAATGAAATGAATATGGATGGAGCTATTATTACAACCAACCATATAAAAAATGAAGTGTTAAGCCTGGATTAGAATTACCACGGTTGGTATTAACCTACTTTTCTGATATGGGATGGATGAGGAGATGTATTAACGGGATCTGGAACATGTTCAGTAGAATGCCCACAAGAGTGCAGTTTTTTCAACAACCCTGAAAATACAGCTTTAGGAGGAATATGAATCTGAAAAATATTTTGGAGAGGAAGAAAGGTGAGAACAACGAGGGGGCACAAGAGAAGATAGGTACACATAAGTGTGGAAGGTGTGCCCAATGCCCATTTATAGCAGGTGAGAAGAAACTTAGTATTCCTAACATTGGGTTCAAATTGAGGAGTCATACTTACTCTAGTTGTTATACCAAAGGAGTTGCATATCTGGCATATTGTAAGATATGTGGGGCATACTATGTGGGGAAAACCGAAAGGAATCTGAGAAATTGGATATATGAACATGTTAGGGATATTAATAAAAATAATGAGAATAATGCCCTCTACAGGCATACTCTAAAATGTACGAATATGAACATTAAATTTTGGGTATTGGAAGAGGTCAAACAGAAGGATAGGGGTGGTGACTGGGAAACATTCCTGGAATTTCGTGAGATGATATTTCAAATAAGACTAGATTCCTGTACCTACCCGGGAATGAACGACCATATCTCCATTAAGCCAGCCCTGAAGTTATTGTCACTAAATCCCAAGAGAACATAATAATTTTATTAATTTTATTATTATTACAAATAATTTTATTAATTTTATTATTATTACAAAGGGGTGACATTTTATGTTCTATAGACGTTTATATATATGTATTTATTATTTATTGTTTACACATGGATATATTTATATTTTATATATTTTAAATATTTAAATATTGTATATCATATAAATGTATCATGTCAGTTTTTAATATACATTTTATGTGCCAATATACATTTATATTTTTGGTACTAAATGAACTTATTTATGAAGTCCTGTGATTATGGTGTTCTACATATATATATATTCGATCAAACAGTTTAGATATTTTACATAATATTACATAAATTACAGTGCTAAAGGAAGGATATTTTATATTATATATTTTTTATATTTTATTTACTTGTGAGACGAGTTAGTCTTTGTTGTCACATATATTTTTAAGTTATCATTTTTTAAGCTATACCACATTTTATTCAATTTATTTATTTATTCATTAATATGACATTTATACATACTATTGGAGTGACTTAATGTCATTAGGCAGTACATTTATATGTTATTATTTATGATATTTTGCATTAATTTGGTAGTGAAGTTATTCACTAGGCTATTGAGTGCCAGTGAGAGCCAATGGGAAAGAGTGGAAGGTTATTTAAATATGGAAGTACATTTGAAAAACAGATGATTCTGATGAAGTCTCAATGTATGAGATGAAAGCTCGCTAAATCTGTTTTGTGACATTTGTTTTTGTGAAGTTGCATTAAACTATTTCAATTATTCGTCCAGTGTCGCTCGTTCCTTGGGATTATAATAGTGGAGGACAGCCTTTATTGTTACCGGACAGCGTTGGGTGCATTTACAGTGTTGGTCGTCTAAGGGTTGCTGCTATTTTTTGGTTATTTATTTGAATTTGTTTACCAGGGTAGACCACTGATCATGTCTGACCAATTTAAGTCTTAGCTCAGAGTCAAAAACTGACCAGAAAACAAAATAGACAAGAGTATAATAATAACACATAAATTACAGTAAAACAATACAATCAAATGCATTAATTTATAATATTTACAAAAGTTTTAACACCTTTGAGAAATTGCAGTTAAATAAATTAGAGGTGTGAAAAGAATCAAAGGATCACAGTGACCTAGCTAGAGTATAGAAGAGTTAAAGTAAACTTAAGTGATGTGTTGTGAATGGTAAAAGGTGCATTCTGCTTGATTAACTATGATTTTAGTAGAGAATGGAGCTTGGAATAAGAGGATGAATCTTTAATTTCAGGTGTGAGGGAACACCACAGTTTGTGCCTGAGAAGTGAGAATGCATGGTCAGAGTTATGTAGCTTGAACTGTGGGGTTTGTATATGTGGGGGTATGTCTTATTAGTTTTGAGATTAAAGTAAAGAGATTATATTTATGTACAAGTCTGAACAGTTGCGATCCTAGGAGCAGGTCTGTTCTTTGGTTAACTGTGAGCCAATTTGTCTTTTTTAGTGTTATACAGTGGTGTTCCTTTCTTAGGAAGTGTGCAATAAATCGACATATTTTGTTTCCTAGTGTTTGCATATAGGAAGAGATTTAATAGAGTCTGATGATATAAAAGAGAGGGTGAATTCAAGTAGATGGAGTAGGATTTCTTTTCCTGTTGTAGATCTGGTGGAGTATGAAATAAAAGGGGATAGCTTGTGTCCAGAAAAGTAGACAATTAATTTCTTATGTGTTTTATCAAAATGCAGGTGGAGGTTGAGTGAGGGATCTAACCAGAGACCAAGATACTTAAAAGAGGAAACTTGTGCTAAGGGATTGTTGTTATGATCATAGATTGTTAAAGTTTTCTTGGATCTGCTGCATTTTTGTTTAGTACTTAAAAGCACAGATTTAGTTTTTGGATGTATTTAGAATGATATTTTTAGCAGTAATCCACTCCCTGAGGTGATTGAAGTTAGATTGTAGATCTCGCTTTAGGCAGTGGTCAGAGCAGTTGAGAAATATGTTATCTACATATAGGAGGAGAGGAAGGTAAGGCAGATAAAGTGAAATTTACTGATGGACATAGAAAATGGTGGGGGGTAGGCTCTTGAGGTACACCTTTGTGTAGTGGAGAAGAGAGAAAATTACAGGAGTTATAATTTACTAAGAAATGGCAGTTAGATAACTTTGGAACCAAGGAATGGCATCAGGGCTAATGCCTAGTTCTGACTGGTAGATTAAACTATTGGACAGATTGATTAAGTCAATGGCTCTGGTGACGTCTATAAAAATTGTACCAGACAACATGCCTTTGTTCATTAATAAGAGAATTTCATCAGTCGGAGACAATATTGTTGTGATTGTGCTCCTCCCTGACAAAAAGCCTTGATGATTTTGAGACAGAATATTATGTAAAAATGCATATTATTTATGTATTTATTTATTTATTTATTTAATTTAAGAAGGGCTGATGTCTCATGTTTCATGTTGATTGTAAGATCTATGTAGTTCAAAAAGAGAATTATGTCTGTGAAATCCTTTGAAAGGGTACATGTAAATGCCATTCATCCTGAGGCATGCAATAGCTGGGATCAGATATTTTGAAAAGACTCTAGGGGCTGTAACAAGTCCAAATGAAATAAGTTCATATCAATAATTTTTCATCTACTTCGAACATAAAAATATCATATGAGGTCTGGAAATCAGAATATGTTACTGCACAGCCTCCAGATCCAAGATCAGCATACATGTTCCTGAAGATTAAAGAAATGAGACTTTAGAGTATCACCATTCTGAACATCTGTACTTTTAAATACTTGTGGAGATGTCCTAAATCAGTCTTCACTGTTCTCCCTTATTAGAATTAGAAAGAATATTGGTTAATAACTAATGAACAAAAATTACATAACAATAAATTTGCATTGACAGTTCTGTCCTTATTACCTAAAGAGCTAAGGCATTCATGTCTTGGACCACTTATCAATGAGAATTTTACCAGACTAAAAAGTCCCCCTGTCCATCTCCAGATCTCTGAAAACCACTCAACGTGGAAGTTCTAGATCAACAACTGCATGAAAATAATAATACAACACTCGGCAAAATGCTAGTTAAACCAGAAAAATCCAGATTTGGGAAAAGAGTAAAAATTGTAACGATTATGGAACTACCAAGCAGACCTTTTGTTAAGGTATGTATATCATTTTCATTTCTGGTATGGTAGTTATAGCCTCATTACCTACAGAACTGAGCCCCAAGCTAAATCTCATGGGAGGTTCATGAAGAAAGAAATACTGGTGTCATTAAATGTAGACTTGGATCTAGAGATCATACTCTAGCTTATAGTGTCTAGATAAAGTGTTCAGTGATGCCAACATGGCCGCTGAGCAAATAACATTCAGAGTTGTGTTTTTAAAGGATACCCGAGAAGTGACCATGGTCCTGATTATGTGGGTATTAGGCTCCACAGATAAGGACTTAATGTGTTTCATAGCAAAATTTAATGTAATGTGAACACTATTTTGAGACTAATTACTGTAACTCTTTGCATTCCAAATTCTTGTTTGAGTGTGATACAAACAGCTGTCAATCTTGACATATTTATTAGATTTATTCAACATAAAATCTGTGCTATCTGTAAATTTCCACACTATGCAACGGATATTTCCATCTGTTAGAGTTAAGTAGTAAAGAATACTAGAAGGTTGTTGGCCTAATATAAATTTGCCACTATTGGAAGTTTACATATGAAAGAAGGATTTCTTCTCAGGAATACTGGTTTTATGCAACATTAGGCAAGGAGGGTGAAAAGACAAGGTTTGAATTTTAGAAATTCTTCTAGTTGAAATGGTAGCTATAATGAAATGAGTGCTCTATAAGAGGTGTTAGGATCTAAGTCACCCTGACAGGGTAAGAAGGCTCCCTGGCCATCAGTGGAAGTGGAAAATCCATGCCATTAAACATAGGGAAAAAAAAGGTCCAGCAAAGGACTGATGCGGCTATGATAGACATTTTCTTGATGGCTTCAGATGAAGAGGCTTTTGCAGAAGATAAGGCTACAGAAGGAGGAACAAGGCCTGACAAAGTCAAATGGAAGGAGTAGTCAGAATGAACTTGACCTTGGTTTTATCTAGAAATATAGAAATCTTGGAATAAAGAGAAATGCTGAAAAAGAATAAAGGAGACCCAGGGACTTTTCTATATGAGAGTGATGCTGGGGCATTCTCTCAAGGAAGGAATAAGGGTAAAGGGTTTTTGTATTTGGAATTGGTACAGGATAGAAGGAGATCACAGTAAGGCTCTCACATGACCAGAATAGGTTGCTGGCTGTGCTCAAGCTCAAGTATTACTCATGAGGTATCTGCAAGCAGTGGGTGAGCTCATCTATTAGAGAGATGGCTTCTTGTATGACGTGACTGACAACAAGAGGATAACTTGTTGCAAATATCTATTCATAAACATTCATGACTTCCCAGTGTAGGGGTAAGAATGGTTGAACCATGCTTGTTGAGGTACCAGACCAAATATGTATTGTTAGTGTAGATGGCAATAGCACTCTGGAGGGAGTCTTGAAATGCCTGTAAGATGAGAAGGACTGCCCTAATTTCCAGAATATTTGTATGTAATGTGACCACTGTCAGTGGCCATGCATGCTGGGACATCTACTCCTGAAAATGCTCTCCCACCATAGAGCATATGTATTTGCAGTGCCAGTCACAGATGGGGTAGAAGCTTGAAAGATTCTGCCCAGAGATGGATTTATGGATCCACTGCCTGACATGATTCCTGCACTTCTGGGGAATTTTGATTAGAAAGTCCTTTGGACCTGACAACTGGATCCATTGACCTCTGAGGTTCCAGTAAAAAAACTGTCACATGTTAATAGGAATTGCACAACATGTAAAAGGAGGTCATTATTACCCCCAGCACACACAGAAAAAGAACTGTGGAAATTGGCTGGCTTACCAGGATCTCAAAGGCACCTGAATTAATTGACTGAAGTCTGTCAGAGGAGCGAAATGCTTGATAAGCCAGTGTCCATCTTGCATGTGATGATTGTGATGAACTACAATGGCATTAACTGGGATATAATATGGAATTAAATCTCATCCTGAAGTTATTGTAGCCACTTTGAAGAAATAGATTTCCTAACATTGTTGTTGTTTTTTTTTTCGAAAGTGGAATCCTCACTGGCTAGTTTAGATACCTTAACCACATGTTTTTTCACTGTATTCCTTTTTTATTGACCCTGAAAACCCTCTTTTACAAATGTGTATTTGCAAACTATTAGTGGATACCCCATGTAAACATCAGAAATGCCAACCATATACAATTAAATTTGGTTGCAGAGAAAAGATTAATATGTTCTGATTTTGAGTTTGGATAATGATGTTCACAATAGAGCAGAACTCAGGGGGTGCAAAGTAAAGTGGATTATCAGCACTGGCTTTACGTTATAGTATTGATGCAAAAGCAATAAAATAGGTTGTTACTAAGACATGAACTATATTAAAGGGACATTTATCAGGTAGTGGGGAAAATCAGATGTTGTTAATAGAAGATCAGACAATGTATGTGGAATGTTGGAACATGGCTCAGAAAGTTCAAGGATCACATCTAACAAACAAAAGGGACATGCTTGTAGATTTGTTTCATTATTGGAGGTTTGTTAATGCAGGTCCCTATATTGCAGTAGCTGGGTAAAGTAAATCATTATGATGAAAGCAGACTATAATTGTGTTTCTCATGGAGTAGTCCATTTAGCCATATGCAACACATTTGAAGATTTTTATGTGGGCAAAGCTGAAAGATAAATAAATCAGAAATGTTGCAAACACCAATATGATTTAAAGAAAAAAAAAATCATGGCATTTCTAATCACAGCATGGTATGTACTGGTTTTAGAAAATTCAAATTCTTTGTGTGGTATGACATATGTTTATCAGTGGGGTGAAGGGATTTTAAATCTTTGTTATAAAAATGTGAACAGGGATAGGAACTGAGGCTGAATGCTATAATTGTCCTGGGTCTTAATGATGCAATTTCTGTAAGAAACAGACTGCATTTAAAAGCACACCAGAGAAAATGAGGAAACCCTTTTTTTAATTTCCTTTCAGCAGCATAATTGAATGATTTTAGCCAGTATCTAGAGACAAAGAGACCCAGGGCCATCAGATCAATAGTTAAAATCATGTGATTTTTCTCACTGTGGGTCTGATTCCAAAAGACTTGCTCTCGGTGCAAGAGACCACTTAGCAGGTCTTTAGGAATCTGGCCCATTGTGTAAGCCTGTTTATACATAGGCCATACACCAAAATAAGTCACTTACACTGAGAGCAAGTCTTTTGGAATTAGGGCAGACTTACACTGACAACAACTCTTTTAGAATCTGGAGTAGGATTTAAAGTTCTGCACAGGGCACATTTGATTATTTCTGATGAAGGCTTGTTTTAGATGAATATTTTTAAAATCATTAAAGGGCATTTTCTGCACTCTGTGTTTTGATACGTCATTGATAGTTATTGGGTTCCTTACCATTAAATGGGTTTCATCTTGATTATCACTCAGTTTTATTATGCAAAATATGCATGGATCCCTCAGAGCCCTTAAGGCTAAGATGGGAGCAGATCTCCTTTCAAGTTCCTCATGCCAGAGGTACAATACAACCAGTGTTTGGGCTTACTATGCCCCCTTGACATCCCCAGAGTGAACAAATAGCCACACCCTCATTACCCTTTTGGAACATCTCCTCTGCTGATTAGTAATATCTCCTTATTAGTTACAAAGTTCCTCTGATACCCATGACTGTCTCTTTTCTACTAGTTTATCCTGATGGTGGCATTTCTGCATTAGTAGGGCAAATACAATTCAAGCATAGCAACATTTTCTGTTTGACTGTTTTTTTTTCCTTCAAGCTCTGATCAAGTAAATAGCATGACAATTTATATTTCTTAACTTACATGTTGCAACATCTGAAGCCTACTTTGTTGATAAAAATGTTAACTAATGTAACATCAGTCAAGGTCTATATCTTCACAATCTTTCCATTGTATAACCATTTTTTCTGTTTTTTTTTTTTTTTTGCAGTTTTACTTTGATTTGATTATTCAGAAGGCAGGTAAAAAAGGGCTACCTTTCTACAATGTTTGCTCTGAAGGGATGCTGATATAAAAAAGTAGTGACAAAAATGTAACATGCATTCTGAGTTGTCTGTAATATGGAGAGAGCTGCCATCTAGTGGCTTTTTCTTATTCTGCAGACAGCAAAGATGGCTAGAAATAAATCAATAGAGGGAAGACATGCCTGGATACCACAGATATGTGGCTTAACCCATAGATTATGATGGCCTAACAGCAAGAAAACAAAAGTATTATTTTCTGCACACACCTCCTACAGACTAAATCCTGTAAGATCTAATTTCAATAGGAAAATTATGCTCTCATGCCCTATAAAAGATAACTACTTATGAATGAAATACTTTAATTTTACTTTAGGCAATGGAATATTTAGCTTAGAACATAGGGCAGTGGCCGACAAGTGGTGCTTTGAGGATCAAAGAACACTTATGACTGCTGCTGAACTATATGATATATGAAGGGATCAAAACCAAGGACATTATTTTTTCTGGGTCTTTGTGTCACTCTTCCAAGAAAGAATGTTCCCCAGTAGGCAAACAGTCCCCATTGTAAAATGTAGGCAAAACAGCAGAAAACAGCAACGGTAAACTGAATCACGACTTGCATCTATGGTCTGATGAAGCCACATTTTGTGGTGAAAGCGCTTACCTACTTGAAAATAAATGTGATTTTATTTTACTGAATGGTGTTACAAGTCGTGATTGTTTACCGTTGCTGTTTTCTGCTGTTTTGTATCACTCTTGCTTGCTAGCAGTTAGCTGCACACCCCCTCAAGATCCCCTGGAGTCTGGAACAGAAGTTGTTGTGCATGTAGTCATCGTGCCTTTATCCTTACTCTAACTTCCATTACTCCTGCAGCAGCCTGGATAAGTGAGACATCCACAATGCTAGGCTCACTGACCCATGCTCTCCTACATGCTTGCGCCACCTCCACTATGGCATGCATGCTTCTTGGTGAGCACTTTTCCTTTACTTTTGTACTGCTTACTGGCACATTCAGCCTCTGGCAGTTGTCAGGTTTGCAACTTACAAGGCTGCCTTCCCAACTTCCCAGAATGAGCAGACCACCAGTTGCTGCTCATTCCTACCCTTCCTTGGCAGCCCTTATAGTACTTAAGTCACCAATCAATCTGGGTCACAAATAACTTCCTTGTCCTGAGATGTGGAGTCAAAGGCATAAACATTTGCTATTCTTTGTAGACAAGGGTTATCCTATCAGCAGAAGTACCATTATTTTAACAACCAAATTAATGCTAAATGTTGTCAGTGATATCAGAGATAGGAAGATGGGATGCTGTCTTAACCAAAAGTGTACTTAAAATGAAGCAAAGAGGACAGCAGCCCCAAGTGCACAGTGTTAGGGGGCACAGTTGTCAGATCCCAATCATTCTTCAATTCAGACCATCAAAATACTGGTATTGAATTTGAGGTCAGAACTGAAGAGCTATAGTGCTCAGTGCATGACATAAAAGTAAAAAAGACTTAAAAAAAACTGAAGCATGGTACCACTCTGTAGAATAAACTGTAGCAACTCTTTTTTTGTTCCTGAAGTATGAGGATAAGAGTTTTTTGAGGGGATCTGCAGATGATGCCTCTGGTGCAAAAACAGCTAGCTATAACTCTGGTCTTACCTTATGTTGTGTAGGGTTTCAGTAGAAGCATTTCCCACTTCTGGGGACACATCTTCCTGATGCTTAATAAGCATGGTGCCAAAGATGGACTTGTGGGGAGATTTTTTCAAAAGTGAAGAACTGAGTGCAGTGTGTGTGCATCTTCCTTGAGGTCATGGCTAAAAGCATCATTAACAAATGTATATATATAAAAGGAAATATAAGCTTTCCCTCTGGAAATGACTAAAGCCGTCTCTGCTAGTGAATCAATGAGATTGCCTAGTGTTATTTAGAAGAGGTGTTTAGAGAGCGACATGTTGCCATGACGACAATGAGGAATGGTAGCGATGAGGAGAAGTTTTTGAATCATTCATGGACTGGCAAGTTGAAATTATTTTTATTATTTGTATAGCATAAGGAACTGGCAGGAGAGAAATATAGTAGGAAGAATACTTGGTGTTGCGTGATCATCAGGGAAAACTCCTGGTATTCAGTGTATAACAGCTACCAACTTGTAGAGTCATCCTGTGAGTAATTTGGTATTTATAACTGACATTCGCAGAGCTGTTTCTTATAAATGTGGCCATCACTGATGCTTTTGCCACATTATTTAGTTCTAGTTAAGAAAAAGTGCAAGGATGATATTGGCCAACATCCCAAGGGAAACTTACTAGGAAAGCTCTCAATGATGACTAATTCAAAAAGTCCCCCACCCAATATAAATAGAGAGATTATGGCAGTTATCCATTTCCTTTCTGGGACTAAAACCCCAAGCCCCATGCACTGATTGACAGCATGGGAATTTTACAAGTTTACACTAAGAAATCCTCTGTCATGTTTCTGTGCTAGTGTGAACAAACATTCGATAAGGCTGAAAAGACTGAGGAGTCAGGTAAAGCCTTGTCCATATTTTTGCCAAATGATGTTGAAACACTGGAGCTGTAGAAATGCTGACTCCATTGAGGCACAACAATACTAATGAGAACTGTTGTGCCTCTAAGTGTCATCTACTACTAGAGCAATGTATCGGCATGTGCTTAATGTGTACATTAAAGGCTCCCTATTGAAATGTTGGCACTTGAAATGTGAACTGCTGACAAGCTGAAAAAAGACCAAAAACTCAATAGAAGGTCAAATTTCAGAATCCCTCTTTTCCTTTAAAATTATTTTTGCAGGGGAGGCAAGCCCCTCCTGAAACCCATACCCCCTGAACTTATATATATCAATTCTGAGATCACCATACTTTGAAGGAAAGGGAATATTCTGAGAAATGACATCTCGGACTTAGTATATATAAGTCCATTCTTTCAGCCATTCAGTGTCCATATTTCAGGACTCAACCTAGCAGGTTCCAACATTTCAAATAGTTACCATATATTAACACAAAAGGGGAATTCAGAAATGGCTAGCACTATAGCATTCTGCTAATTAATGCATTCCAGCTGTAACTGCTTCAACGAGGAGGCAGGAAAGCAAAGGAGCACAATCATCATAGCCAATTCATGTTTGCTTTTACAGTAGCAAAGGGTAACTTCATGTAGAGCACATTCTAAACCCAGAGCAAGAGTAGCATTAGTAGTGGGGTCCTTCCACTAAATTTGTGAATGTTTTCTTTTGTTTTGCTCTCAGTGTCAAACCCTTTGCAAAATTTATGAGATGTATCCTCACTGACATCATAAACTCTAGATATCATTCAAGTTATTTGTGTGTGATCGTTTTCAGGATCATGACCCAAACGACTTTTGAAGGGAATGGTATGAATGCTTTCACTTATACCAGGTATCTGAGTTATAACTCAGGTCTTTACAATTTCAGTGTGACATAGAGTACATACTTTGCATATATTTGGTCATCCTATCTCTCAGAAGTTGTCTGAAAGTGATCTGCAATCATTTCTCAAGTCTTAAAATGCATTAGAACCTTAGTTCCTGGGATAATTGCACTATAGTACTCACATCTATTTTTCCATGACGATCAATCTTTTAATAACATTTCATTGAGTATATATCTCAACTAGAAAATGATTCAGAGGTTTTGCATAATTAATAAACTGAGTCATTTAATTTATCAATTTTGCCTCTGGTTTCTGCCTGTATACTATGTTGTGTACCGAATCCATAGTTGTGAACATTTTTTCATTAGCTCAAATGGTTAAGCAACAGGCCAAAGTGAAAGTTTCTTGAATATGTGTGGGTTTGAATTTCATGTATACTATTTTGCCCCCATGTCTCTGATAGACAGAGGCAGATAGTAATACCCAAACTAACATATCACCCCACATAACCTCTATGAACTTCCTGACATACCCCACTTAATAAATGCCTATGATATATAGGGACACAATTGGGTTGATAGGGACACAATTGGGTTGGGTTGCATGGCTAGGTTTATAAAGGTCCTGGTGGTTGTTAGCCTAGTATATACCTGTAAACCTATGAACTATGCTATGTGTACCTGTGAACCTATGAACTAAGCTATGTGCAATCGTTCATTGTTAGAATCCTTTGTACAAAGTGTTTGTGCTTAGGCACAACTACAAAATCTAATGATTTCCCATTGAAATGCAAAACAAATAAAGCAATAAAAGCAACTTCATTTGAAACAGCTTTGGAATAGTTATATAATTTTTGACATGAGTCTGACTGGTGCATTCAACAAAAACGTAGATAATATAATGAGATATACAGGCTTTGTGTTCACCACAATGGATTCCAAAATCATACTGAGATAACATTTTATTCTGTTTCCTTTTTATCTGCATTGGTGTCTTGTGGTAGCTAGTACTGTAATATATTCAGGTCAATCATGCTGTTTTTTATGATGCTGTTGTTGTGTGATATTTTTTTAACATAATGTTTTGACATATTAGGATATCAAAAAAATAGAATGAATGATTCTGACATAATCTTCAAATGTAATTGACCACATTAAATGCTTTGATGATATCTGACATTTATTTTGAAGAATAGGTATTTTTTATTCTCAGGTTTGAGTTCAGATCTTACCGCTGGCTACAAAGCATGAAGTTTGCAATAAATGAGATAAACAGTAATCCAGAAATTTTACCAAACATAACTTTGGGATTTGGGATCTATGACTCTTGTAACACTGAGTCAAAAGCTATGGAAGGTGTCATGTGGCTTCTCACTGGACAGAAGGAACCGATTTCTAACTATTGTTGTGAAACTGCCAGACCACTTGCAGCCATAGTGGGAGATTTGAGCTCACAGGTATCTATACAGATGGCACGCCTCTTAGGGGTCTACAGATTTCCTCAGGTAAAATGATTCAGATGATTATGTTTTTTGCATACTGCTGTGTAATAGCACATTTTGCTATTACAAATTGACAGGGACGACAGGTGCTGACTGAGGTTTCTTTTTTTTTTTTTTTGGGATAAACTCTTGGCTAGGCTTGTAAGGGCCCCAGGGCCATTAACCTAGTAACCTCCTATGATCCTATGATCCTGTAGGCAAGGTATTGATCAGAACAACAAAATGCCAAAGGCAATTGGAACTTATACATATAAACTTGTTTGCATAAACTCTGATGTTTTCAAAAAGAAATTTCACTGAAAGGTGAAAATATATTTCTCTCATTTTTCGTAATAATTATATTAACCGTAAAGAGAATCAGTAAGCACTGAATCTTGATAGCTATTTTTTCACTGTGGGGTGATTCTTTACCCAGTACTCATATCATTAAAGTGATAATAGCATTCAGTGGATGCTATAGTTAAAAAATCTAAACAGGGAGGAAGATGAATGGCCTGAGAAACTAGTATGGCTACAGCAGAGTCACTCATCTGTGGTTGAAACACTTTAGCCCCCTCCTGTGATGGCAACGACTGTTAATTAATTTTCTTCTTTTTGTGGCTGGAAGAAAGAAGAACTAAGGAAACGGAAGGTTGTTCCATGTTAAACCAAAAAAATATGCCTGATTCCTAGGGAGGCCTAGTAGCAGTAGTCAGTGAAACAGGTAATTTTGTAACATTTTCCTTAGTTAAAACGCAGTAATCACATTTTAAACACTTACTTCAGTCCCCAAGGTAAAATAACTAAACTTTTACCACAGCAAAAGAAGTTTTAAATTAGTTTTAACAATTTTTTTACCACAAAGTAAAAAAGTGATTCTTAGTTTTTAAAAGTAATTAAAAACAAAATGACACTCATTAAAAACACTTTTTCCAAGATTTACAATTAACATTTTACAGAAAATGCAATTTTTGTCATAAAAAGTAAAGTGGAAGTTTTTTTTTTTACCTTGAAGAATGCTTATCTGACCAGCACTAGAACAGCAACCATCAATCCTTGAAAGCCGGCCAGTGGAGTGCACTTTAGTGGCAGGTAAGCTCTGAAGCTCTTGGTGCCAGGCCTAACTTTTTAGTCAGCTTAACTCAAACTGGCTAACAGTTTGGGAATGTGGAAGGTGCCCTGAAGCTCTGGAAGCTGGCTGGCTGTTATAGCCTTAGCATGATACAACCCGTATAGCTAAGGCTTTTGTAGCAATTATTAGAACATCTACTGCTATGGTAAGTTTACTTACACAACTGTATTTTATGCCCAAGGAAATAATGAAAAGTTCAGATAAATATAAAGTATGAGCTGCCTTCATCATGGACTTTTGTAAACATGCCAGGCTTATTTATTTTTTTAATTGATTTGCTAACTAGTTAAGTAGGTACAGGATATATTTGTTCAGTGGCCAAGGCTATATGACAAGGAACAGTTAGAATAACTAGAACACAACAATATAATGCATACAATACATACTGTATATATAGCTAAATATTTATAAATTACTTCCAACTGTCCAGATTGTTTTACACAGATGAATATTTATCTTACAATAATTACACAAAAAGTATCAGTCCCTATGTAGACAAGTCTAGTTGCATTGTGATCCACTATGGCTGTTAACAGAATTGCTGATTGAAGAGTATTCTTAGTTTTCCAACTATGTAAATTTATTTTACCATTATTAATTCTTAAAAATACCACAGACCTTTGAGTAACATTGAAGAGTGCACAAATAAAGTTGTGGAAACCCAACATATGTTTACTGGTGCGAGAGAGAGAGAGAGAGATGAAATATGTGATTTAAAGGTTGCTTTTGTATCAGGGTGATCATTTCATTTCTGCAGTTATTTCACCATCTAGCAACTATATACTATCACCACCAACTCCATGGTGTCCATCTTTTCAAAAAACAGCAAGGTTCCTGCCTCTTGCTCCACCAACTGTTGAGGCTTCTCTTACACTCTTCCTTACATATCTGTTTTAGTTCATTACAAAGAGCACATACCTGTAGCAGTTGCTTTTTCAAAATACAAATAATAAGAGAAAATAAATGTTGGTAGCTCTGTCAGCTTTGCTTTTACACTCTGCTACAGGTAGAGGAAATCAGATAACATGATGCACATATGGGAGACTATATGAGGGTAAAATAGGCCATTATTTAAAGATATCCACTCATATTTTACATTACCATTTTCAGAAGCAAAATATATATCTTCCTATCTTTTCAGATCAGTGGTTATGGATTGTATAAATGGTTACATAAAGACATATTTTTATTTGCCTTTCAGATATCACATTACTCTTAATTATGTCGTCTTTCAAACAGTTACAACAGAAAATATGAAAAAAAGTTTGTTTGGAATTCTATCATTTAGTCAACTCAATACTTTCTATTTCTCTCCAGTCCTTTACTCCATGAATTTATATAAATCTAACTGGCTTTCTGAACAGTCTTCAAAACTTAGAGGGTTCTATGGTCTAAGCCAATATAGCTATTTTATGTTAATATCTCTACATTATAATAAGTCTGTATAAATATTTTAGGAACTTGTTCCTATGAACACCCTCTCTTCTTCTAGCTTCACCTTTTTAATTCCCATCTTAGGAAATATTACTTGTATCCCAAGCTTTCCATATCTCTATAGACAATTCTGTGAATACCTCAGGATTCTGAAGGTATTATAATGCCTGTTTGTCGGTCTGTATTCAGAAGATTACTATTAGACATAGCCATTTGGATGAATGTCTCCAACTCCTTTTAAGCGGTTTTCTTTTCACACTATGAATGACAGAAACCTTGGCAGTCTGTATCTTTTTCTGATCACTACCATTTATTACCTCTCATAGGATCTCTGACAAACTCTCTGTCTACTTCTTTTACAGATACTAGATACTTTGTTGCTTTTAACAGAATTTCTCCAGTTTACAATTGGGGCAACTCTTCTGGTTCCTATGTTGGACCCCTTGGTGACAATCTACTTAACGGTTACTGTTAACCTGTGATTTTTCATTATCTGCATTATACTGATAATATCTAGGACTAGAGTTAACACATTAAACACATTAAATCTTCTATTATTTATTTTAATTTTTTATCTATTTAACATTTGTTTACTGGGAAAGTCTGACTTGGAACACAACCAATTTTCATTGGAGGCCTGGGGAGAAACACTCTAGCTGCATGTCTTTAGAAAATTTCTTTGACTTAATACCTGTGTACTGCACACCATTATCATACATAACTATGTTAAGAATGTTATACCTTAAAATGTAGATTTTAATTCATTGTGCACGTGTTCTTACAAGATCTGTTAATTCAATGACTTCTGGAAAATTCAAGTCACAGTCATTCAGCATATATATATATATATATATATATATATATATATATATATATATATATATATATATATATATATATATGGGTCCCCTATGTTAGACCGACAGTACACAACACCGACACCCACAACACCAACATCACAAGAATTAAACCGCAAAAACACGAAAGTGCACATGCCCAACAAACCACAATAATGACAGTTAACAAAACAAAATGTTCACTGTTCCACACAACACACACAACACAAGCACACCAACAACCTAAAAACCTACACTACATCTTACACACAACTATCTATGCACTAACCTTAACCCAAACCCTAACCCTAAGGTCCGTCACTATCACACATTTACCTTACCCACACCCTAACCCTAACTCACTTAATCTGCCCCAACCCTCAAGTCCCTCACTATCACACACTTACCTTACCTGCACCCTAACTCTAAATCCCTCATTATCGCACACACACTGTACATGCACCCTAACCCTAAATCCCTCACTATTGCACACTTACTGAGTCACTTTACACGTTTTCCATGTCGGTATTTTCGCTGTCGGGATTACGAGTTGTCGGTTACCTGCTCCGTTGGTCTTCTGGCGTCGGTGATGTGATTGTCGATCTTCTGAGCTGTCGGTCCAACATGGGGAACCCATACACACACACACACACACACACACACACACACACACACACACACACACACACACACACACACACACACACACACACACACACATATACAGAGAAATAAGGGAAAGGGGGGAGCTATGCCAAAAAATATCTGGCACTTAAAATATCTAAAAGTGTAAATGTATAAACTCTAAATACATATGCACTGCAACTTACATATTCCAACCTCAGGATCACACAACAGAGACAAAGGGCAGATTCCAAGTTTTTGATATTTTGAAGTTTAGATATTTTGTGACAGCAAAAGCTTTTAGGTATTTTGACTTCAAATCTAATGAATACTACCATGCTTACTTTGACAGAAATATGTTGACATGCTACAGTACATGCTCTAAGGCTAATCTTCAGAATGAAAAGAAAAGTGTTTTCTGCAAGCTGCTCTATGCCCCCCATGTAGCAGGGCTGTGTCTCTCATACCCCCATTGTAATTACCTATACTGACTCCAAGATTGCAAATATTCTGTCTTAGTCCTGCTGACCTTCATTCCTCCAAGATTGCAACTACCTCAGAGAAAGAGTATTACTTTCTACCCCTGGGACTATTGATCTTGCACAGCTGTTGACCATTAACATATGTTGAGCAATGTGGGTTGATAATACACTGGTTGATAATCCAATGTTTGACTTACACCAGCACACACACTCTCTCTCTCTCTCTATATATATATATATATATATATATATATATATATATATACATGCATAAGTATGTTTATGTGTATGTCTGTATATATATATATATATATATATATATATATATATATATATAGAGAGAGAGAGAGAGAGAGGTGCATGTGTGTGAAATACTTATCTTGAAACAAATGTCTCAATGAATTTCCATTGCCTTCCTAGAGATGAGCAATAATTACTATTATGATTATTACCCACTTCAGAATACTGAACTTCTTGCAGCATTTCTATAAGTTCAGGTAATATATTACAAGCTTATATATCAATTTATCTTTTGTTAACTGATTTGCCACAACTTGTTTATCACCCTTTAAAGGTAATTGATAATTTTAACTGAGGTGTAGAGCTGTAACAGAACATGATTTTTTTTTACTTGAAATCAATATCCAAAGCTGTAAAAAATCTGTGTAGAATTACCGCTTCTTTCAATTCAGATTCCATTTAGTTTGCTGATTTTCAAGAATCAAGAATAATGTTTTGTTGTTATTAGTGATTATAACCTTTTCACAATATCATTGCCCTATTCTGAAAGCAGATCAAATAAATAACGTTGAGTTCTACCTGAAACAGTAATACTTAAGACCATCTTTTAATTTGTACACATCCCCACCACAAATGATACAGATTTGCATAATTAGCTGAACAATGCCAGCATGTAGGGTGAGCCAAATAGCCCATTTTCCAAAGTCTGGACAGAGAAAGCAAATTATGTCTATTGTTTTAAATATTATTTTAAATTGTATTAAAACATTTCTTGTAGACATGTAGATTTTAGAAATTTTACAAAATATTTTAGCCAAACAATTTGACCATATAATGTTTAGGTTGACATTTTCTGTTTATATTATTTTACCTGAATGGATTTGGCATAGTGCTTTGCAAATCATGGATATTTTTCTTAGCAATAATGGGGAATTTTAATGTCTGCATCTATATTTTGCATATAGCGCAAACATCTTGCTCAATAATATATTAATGGAAAAGTTACTAAATTGGCTAATATCATCCAGTTTAAAATTGCTGGCTTTTGAAAAGGCATGCAAACTCGAAGGAATATAAAGTTTATTTTTATACCAAGAGATATTAAAAGCTTTGAATAGTTTACATAGGCCCTATAATAACAGCACAGTATACAATTTGTAGGTTTAATTTTATACAAGGATATACCAAATATTTTGTATGGTTTTCCTAACTTAATAAGATACAGCCTATACAAGAGTCCAAACAAAATCAGTTCTATTTTCTTGAATCTCTGAACATTCAGCAGGATACATCATTTTATTTACTACATATTTTATTGTTTGTATTGTATAAAACTGAGTCATCATACTGTATTGGAATTAGATTTAAGCAGAATTTCCGCAAGTACTTAATTCATAATATTAGGAACAGACCACTCTAGACTGGGAGTAAAGTGTTATTTGTTCCCAGTGAATTCATGGACGTTTTATTTTTCACTAGGAATCTATAGTATCCATCATCTCCAGAGAAATTTTGCAAATATTGATTGTACACTATAAATCAAGATGATTTTTGGTGGAATAATTAAATCTTTTATGGGAAATGACACAAATGGAAACAAAGAACATATTCAGAATATATAAACTTATCCTAATAAAGCAAAAGTATTTAAAATTATTTGGTTGACTAAGTCTAGATACTATTTGTATTTTCTTAATACAGCTTACTCCACTTGAACAGAATATTGTATTCCTAAAAAATGAAATAGGATTAATGGGGGATTAACATCGTCCTTATTATGCCTTAAATACACTTTAAAAATGAATTGCTCTTATTTTTGATAATTTACTGTAAGACCAGTAAGCAAACTGACATCTTCAAAAGCTTTATCCTTTGAGTATCATAAGCAAAATTATCAGAAATAAGAATGGTATTATATATGTATTTGCTGATACTGCTGGCTTCTAAGTGTTATTTTGAACTACATTTAATAAATTTAGATATTCTAATTTATGAGTGGATTTGAAGTGATAACACACAATGAAGCAGATAATGGACAATCCTGATGGACTCCAGTAGTTATTAACTACTTACTAAAATAATTCTTAAACTGTAATCCAAACATGAGTGAATTTACTTGTCATTATCGTCATAATTAACCCTTTTTTTCTCTTTTTCACATGTGGTTGTGGTGGCACATCAACACTAATGAATGTGACCAAATCACCTAGACTCAATGTTTATACTGTTGAGTGGCTATTTATATCAGAGTGTCAGTATATGTTGTTGTAAAGTAATACCTGAAATATATGTGGCCTTAATAAAGCCAAGCTTGATTATTGAAGGGTCCATATATAAATTTAAGTTATTTTATGTGCATTATCATTGACAAATGTGTGTAGTGCATGGAGCTTAATAATTATTTTCTGAAACCAGGAAAAAATAAACTTGTTAAACTCTTCCTTATCTCAAGACCCAATCTTACAGCACTTAGGAATTGCTTAACAAAATCTTAAGGACATTCAAATAATATTAAAATTAGGTCTCATGCTAGGAGCTAAGAGAGGACAGAACTGGCCAGCAAAGATTAGTGGCAGAAGGTAAACACCTTTTTAAAGCTGTTATAAGTTCCCTCTGGCACACTTTTAAATAGAAAATGTGACAGGACTAAGTTCCATACAGCTTTTAATGCTGTTTTCTAAAGAGGAACACTTTGTTTCTGCTACAGTCCATTCCCTGATTTTGCATTATGTCCATGATTTTAACTCATATTATTTGCTCTTGTTTGCACTGTCT
Organism: Protopterus annectens; assembly: GCF_019279795.1. Classification (NCBI taxonomy): domain Eukaryota; kingdom Metazoa; phylum Chordata; order Ceratodontiformes; family Protopteridae; genus Protopterus; species Protopterus annectens. The sequence continues at coordinate 623,143,235 of NC_056729.1, read as the reverse complement.
CATAAAATTGTTGATTATTTAGTAAATCACTGAGGATTAGTGTTAGCCTAAAATGCAGGACATTATAATTTCATACTTCTTATTGCTTAGAAAATGCATGTTGATGCAAAATCTGTATTTTTTGTTAATGCTTTTAACTAAATTAGGACAATATTTGAAAACTGTCCCTAATGTTGATCCTCTGTACTACCGTAATTTTGGGGTTTATCCAGAATTTTTAAGCAACAAGGCAGAAAGGTATTCTGTGCTGTCTTTTTAGCAGTGCTAAGTGCTTTGTCAGCTTTCAAAGCCTGTAAAACACTTCATACTATTAATATTTCTCTGTTTATCTTTTGACTGTAACTGGTAGAACATGGAGCAGATAATGCTTCATGCACTGCAAAATTATTATCGTGTCTCCTTTTATTATGTGTTCTTGACATGGATGCCAAAATTCAATTCTTAAACTTCATTCTCAAGGTGAATTTCTTGGCATCGACTTCTCAAACAATCATCTGGTTATGGTCAGAGTCCGAATCATAATCCTCTATAGCATCTGACACAAATCTTGTAAGGCATTGCTATATTGCTGGGAAATAGTAATTAATTCAGCTACTTCATAAAAGATGTTTTTAATATATTAGTGATCATTAAGGATAGGATTCCATAAAGTTCACAGAAGCTATTTATGGACAGAGCAGCATGCTGAAGGAAGACTTTACCACACCTGCTGCGGAAGTGATTTCAGAAGACACACTGAAGGCAGTCTGAATACTTAGTTATTCAGCATAGGGTATGTACAGATTGCACACACCTGTTTGATTCCAAAACACATTGTGTTCACACAATGCAATTAAATGTGACAAACTGCCACACCGACTCTGTGTCTGAAATCCTTAGCATATGCCTTCTGGACCTCAAGGAATAAAAGATAATACTATGAAGTTTGTCGAATTCCCTAGTAAAAAACAAAAAACAAACAAACAAAAAAATACATAATTTTAATGAAATGCAACAGAGTTTAGTGATACAACCCATAAATGAGACTGTGGCTGTCCATCCTAGAAGGCATATAGCTAGATATAGAGCAAGGCTGCAACTAAAACAGTCATCAGACCAGCAAATAATTGACAGGTACTGGCTAGACAGACATGGTGTAGGCTATCTGCAAAGTGTGTGTCTCACACATGTTTGTACAGACCCTGTGAGGAAACCCCATCCTCCCTTAAACAAAAGTGTCTCAGTCTGGGTTTACTTGCATCTGGGACATTCCAGACACATGTGGGGGATGCTGTGGGAGTGTCACAGAGAGCGGCAGTTGTATACTGGCAAAATGTTTTGAAGCAATGTGCAGCAATGTGGATGACTGCATACACTTCCCATCTACCCCCATGGAGCAGAGAACTATAATGCATCAGTTCTACAACATAGTAAACTTCCCCCATGTACTCAGTGCAATACATTGCATGCACATACCTATCAAGACACCAGTACATCCTGAAGCAGACAGATACATAAACAAATAGAGCTAGCAATTCATCAGACTGTGAGTAGCAAATGGCAGTATAACAATCATGGCAACACACCGTAGAAGTGTCCATGATGCTGCCATATGGAGGGAAAGTGCACTGAGGGCAGCATTCTAGCAAGGTGAAATACCTGAGGGACTACTACTAGGTAAGTACAGGAGCACAGCTAGGATGTAAGCTAAGGATACCCCTCACAACAATATCCATCCTGACCATGTGTATTTTCATGCTCACAACAAGTGATTGTAGTTATCCACTTGAGCCATGGCTAATGACACTAACATGACACCATCCAACCCTGCACAGGAACCCTACAATAGAGCATGTGCAGCAACCAGAAACAGCTTAGAATGTGTATTCAGTGTCCTAAAAGCTAGGTTCAGATGTCTGGACACAACCAGGGATGCACTGCAATACATTCCTGAGAAGGCAGCACAGATGATAACTGTATGCACTATGCTGCACAACATGCTAACAAGAGCACATGGTGGTCTTTCAGCTGCAGGAGTTGGTGAACTATTCCAAGAAACCCAGATGTCTGAATTTGACATCCCACAAGTATCAGAGGAGGAGCAGGAGGATGTAGATGGTAGAAGACACAGGTGTAGCAAACAGAGTGTGATCAGAAGTGCAGGCCCAGCTAATACGGCAGGGTCTGACACACAACTTTGAGTCATGACAAGCCATACATACATGAGCACACAGATTAAAATTGGTATTCAGTTGTTGCCCCACCACAGCAGCACAGATTGCATTTATTGGCAATTACCCACTAGATGTACACTTTGAGCATCAGACATAAAGTATTCATAACATATACCAACATGAACATATGCAAATGTGAAACAATGGGGGTAATCAACTCTGGCCACAACTGACACATGTATGCATACACACTCAGATTGCTGCATCACTGTATGGAAGACAATAAGGGACACACATCAGGGCAATACATACATATGTCTGCAATACAATAGCATGAAAAAGATAAATAATACAGGACATAATGTGGAAGTTTTATAGCCACAGAAAATATATCACAGTAAAGTGGTAATTTAATACTATGAGCCAGCTATGTTTATGATACTGTTGGGCACACTAAGACAGTCTGGGATGACCTCACTGACATTTCAACACCATGGTCCACTGTGTCCCAACCATGCACAGAAACATGTTGCCCTGGTTAATCCACATAGAATATTTATGGGGTGACATCACCATGTTAAGGTAAAGGAGCATGACAGAGTTGAAGGCCTTGTTATGACTGGTAAGACCACAGCAGTTGGTGCATCAGTGGAGCTGTGTGCATGTTGAACCATAGACACTGATGCTGGATGGCCAGTGGTGGCTCTGCAGAGAGTTAGCCTGCATCTCCTATGTTGCAATCTGCTAAACACAGTCAAGGCAGGCAGAACCCCGCTAATACTATGGCACTACTGCAGTACACTAGAGGCAGAGATTCTACTGACCGTGCCACAGCTAGCAGACCATGAGTTTGAGTGGCCAATGTCACCATTATCTCACTGTTTCTGTGCTATTGTCTTTCATGCATTTAACATAGCTGGTGTGACACACAATCTGTGGCACATGCAAGTGCACAGATGTCTGATCAATGCCATTGCTGGGAATGTTCATTTGTCTGCAGCAGGAGGCACATGCCCTCTGACACCTGACCATGCACAACATCTGCATGTGTACATCTATTCTGATGCCTTTTTCAGGTTGTTGTGGGGAACTGCCATCTGCAGCAGTCTCACCCTAGGGTCTGTCTTTGAATGGCCTCATCCTATTCAAGATCCAGTGTCCCATCATCCTCTGAATGGCCAGAAAAGTTCCCCTCCACATATAAGGCTACAACTGCAGCAACATCACTGACAACAACTTGGATAGTCTGTCCCAACATGTCAAGGTCTTGTGTGCTGGGGTCATAATATCATGCTGTACACATCATGATTGCTGGATGGGCTGATGGGTGATACAGATAGTTGATGTGCTACAAGCTACAAAGATGCAGATCAGGATCATGTGCTTACATCACAAGATGGATAGCATCAAGATGTAGAATAGAGCATGTGTTGTAACTTTAAGAAGCATTTCCAAGTGTAGGCACGTGCATATAAATAGTGAGCATGAGTGGGTAGCAGTGCCATTTTGAGACAACAGCCAGAGAGTGAGCATGTATGAGTGTGCTAGTCAGTCTGACAAACGACATATGACGTACATATACAATATATATATATATACATATACATATATATATATATATATATATATAAAATTTACAAATAATAATGACTTTATGGATTCGACATACATGGAGTATAGAATTAGGTTACAAAGCCAACATGCTTGAGAGGAATACAAACAAGCACACACCTGACAACTCCTCATGGAAAGATGGTGCTGTTGAAGAGGGATGAGCTTCAATGACTGTAGGGAAAAACATCATTAGTGATCACATCATTGCCACCATTAACCATGTGAACACAGTTAAAACATACAGAAGGTTTGACATACGCATACCACTTGTATATGCAATACATGAGGTTGATGCAGTCTGGCCTACATACCAC
>NC_056729.1:623123251-623138654 GCF_019279795.1 Protopterus annectens | reverse complement strand
ATGTTAAGCCTCTTAAAATCTTTAAATTTTATTTAAATTCCTGAAGGTCTCCCACTAAAAATTTTAAATAATACTTTTTATTTTCCAGTAGTTGCAACATCTGATTTTGTGCTGAATAAAAGTTTCTATTTTGCTAGTATGATCTGCACTTGACTCCTAATCTATATTATTTATCTAAAAGCTATATAGCTTGGCAAGATGGATGTAAACTGAATGTCAGTGGATGATGGTCTGCAGCTGCAGGAGACATCACCAACTGTTTAAGGACATCTCTACCTAAATATTCTGGGTTTACAAAATTTACAGATGAAATTTCATTTTTTTTTAAACCTCCAGAAAGGTGCTATAATTATTCTAGTATAACAGTGGTGTAACTGTGCCATTAATGTTTATCTTCAGCCTGGATCAGAAGGTAAGTTTGGAAACATAAAAATCAGTAAATATCAAAATATCAGTTACTATTGTTAAAGAATAAAATTTAATTTATCAGGTAACTGCCTTTGGTGAAATAATTTTCCTTGCTAAAGGCTGCTTAGCATGGAAGTCATAATGCCTCAGGAGAGGGAGTACTTATTTCTACAACAGTTAACATGTTAGTGGTTAAGCAATGCTTTCTGTAAACCACAGAAAATGTTGTAGTCTTATTCTCCCATTAACTGCAGTCTGTGCTATTCACATTCAAAATAAACCAGCCTACAAATATACCACAAATTTGAGTTAGTTGTTGAGTTTGCCCTTCCTGAGGTAGTGATGTTTTCATTAGAAAGAACATCACTTAGTATTATCTTTGACATTAAAATGTGCAAATATTTGTTAAGAAGAGGTTATTGATAGTAACTATTTTACCATACATGATAACACCTTTAACACCATTCTTTTATTTGACAAACTGTATTTAGATCTAGCAAAAGCTGGTGTACAGACTTGTTGAAGAGTACGTGGATCACGCCCATGATTATGTGCTAGTTGGTACAAATGCCAGGAACAGGACATTATTTTTATTTTAAGGAACTCAGATTAAAGAATATTGTATACTTAAGTTCCTGTAAGAGTCATCTAAAAAAAAGTTGACACTGAATGGTTTATAAAACAAATCCAGAGTGAGTGTATCATCTTCATTTCTTTTGGAAGTCACTAACAGACATGTACTGTTTGAAATTATAAATTAAAATAGTAGATTGTGCCCGACAACTTTTTTTGAACAGTGGTATACTGAAAGTCATGAGGGTGGTATTCACAGTCATTATATGAATGTATAAAAAGCTATCTGTGCTATCTTTGAATAAGTGCAGCACAAAAGCGCTTAATTCAGAGATGTAACTTCACGGCTAACACACAAAGAGGAAGGCCTTGAATAAGCTTAAGCAAATGAACACATAATGAGATGTAAATGAGAAATGATGTAAAATGGCATATAATAAGGCCTACTCTTGCTTACTTGTGATTCATAGTCAGATTTTCTTGCTTTTCCCCACTGTCAGTAGATTCAGTATAAAAGACGGAGTCATGCCAGTTCTATTTACTTTGCTTTTACTTTGCAAACCACAATGATGCTGTCACTTGCTGCTAGCCTAGATAATTCCCAGTGTGAGTTGTTTGTTTTGGCTGAGCCAAAACTGCCTGCACCCAGCAGTGCATGGAGGCCAAGAGGGTGGAGATATCGTCAGAGAATAACTCACTATAATTCTGAAAATCAAGAGAACTTGATAGGTTCAGAGTGGACAGGAATATAGTAAGGGTCTTAGTGAGTATATATGGTCTACACGGGGGCACTGGGGGATGCATGGCCTTCTTATCACTGTGGATTCAAAAGTATGTATAGCCTCACTATATTTGCCACAGGTACCTTACAGAGACAGACAGACTGGGTTCAAGGTGGGTATATCACAGGCTTTTGCCTTGAGGATACTTCAGCAGTTCCTGGACAAACTCTTGGCAGATGTGGATCAGTACATTTATCAGCGGAGTCACCTGAGTACTGATGCCAGGAGTATGTGTTGCCTTTACAGAGTGGCACATTTACCTGAGTACTTAGTGCAATAGATTATACCACCCACATATTGCAAGTGATGGAGGCCCTCCTAGTCCATGAGGTGAATGATACTGGAATAAGAAGGGCTACCATTTCATCTATCTTCTCTGTGGTGTATGTATGGGGTGCATCACCAGTGTCACTGCCCATCATCCTGGTGTGCACATGATTCCCATATCTGGCACACTACCTCACTCTACTACCTCTTCCTGCATGATGGGATGCCCAGTGGTGATCTTGTTGGTAAGTGGACATTTTTTCTTTTTTTTTCTATTTCATTTAAGTAGTTATTCATGGTAAAATGTATTGCTGAATATTAAACCACTTTTTCTTTGTTTTCTCTATCACCTTTCTGTCTTTCTCTCTCTTTCCTTTTTTTTCAGGTGATGCTGGATACCACTAGAGGCATGGCTCACAGAATCAGTTATAAATTCAAGTGGAGCTGCAAAAGACAGTTATAACACAGCCTTTTCCCAGACCTGAATGGTCTTTGGCCTCTTGAAGAGATTTTTTTATGTGCCTGGATGAGTCTGGGGGTGTCATTCAGTATGACCCAGCTACTGCATGCAAGATGCTTACATGGCTATGCACTAGTCTGGTGGTGAAGTGACTCATGCCGTCAGTGCAGCTCCCAATTCCAGTCCTGCTATGACTAATGTTGACCAGCCAACAGCAGTAGTAAGTGACCACATGCAGCAGGCTTGGGCATGGCACATGACTGCATAGGTAAAGAGGTGACATATAGTTCAGAATTATGGGCCATGATGTTCAAGTTAATGTTTTCTTTCTTGCAGTACAACTGATACATGCAGTGATAAATGTGGGCTATGCTGTGTGGTGCCTGGTCTACTGTCACTGCTCATCAGACATCCCTTCTCATCTTTAAATAATATATAAATATATATATATATATATATATATATATATATATATATATATATATATATATATAGATATATTTATATATATATATATATATATATATACACACACACACACACACAATATATATATATATATATATATATATATATATATATATATAAAATTTCAGAACAGGTACTCATATTATTGTTTGTACAAATCATGCCTGAATGTTCACTGACACCTATTTAGGGATGTTGTAAGGCATCATATAAGGAATAATAATACTTTAACTGCTTTTTTTGTACAATACATTCAAATGAGGTGATGTTCCTAAGTATGCACATACTGAATGCCCTGAAATTGTACAGTTAATAAAATGTGCTAGTTCAGTATTTATCATGAGTTCATAACTTGTAATTGAATGAAAATGTATCACACTCCCCCAGATTCTGCAAGCCTTGCACGGTATGCAGGATTAGTGCAGGAGCTCTAGAAGGCAATATGTCTGCCGTGCAATCCAGGAATTGCCTTTAGGGGCATGCATGAGCACTCCTGCACTAGTCCTGTATGGACTCAGACCCTGTATGCAAATTACCCCATTTTTTAAGGAGAAATCCATGCAAATGAGGTGAATTTGTGATACAGGAAGCTGGAAACTAGCCGTGCAGGACTAGTGTAATCTGCAGAAATGTACTCGGTTAGTAACCGAGTACATTTCTGCAAATTCCAAAACGGAGCCATGACAGCTCCAAATAAAGTGTGTATATCATCCAGGAAGCAAGCCAATGGCCAAGTATAAGGCCATTGGCATTGAAAACAGTTTAAAAAAATAAGAAAATCAACTTTTATTTTTTTTAGCCGATCTCGGCTGTTTAAGTGCAGGGCAGCAGTGCACAAACGGGATTAGGCTAAAATAAAAGAAAACCCCCCAAAAAAGCATTCTAAACAAAAATCACTATTCTGCCATTATAGTCAATGGCAGGCAGAAGACAACATGGCCAGTGAGTAGTGGCTGCTAAGGGGGGAGGCTCAGTGTGAAACATGTAACTATGCATTAGCCAGCAATGCTATGCAAATGAGGGGAATGATAGTGAATCCCAGATTTCCCCAGCATGCTAGTCAGCTCCCAACAGTGTAAGAGTAGGAAGAGCTTGGTGCAAGCCTAGGAGTTAGTTGACATCATAGGGGGTGGTGTCAGGCATATTGTAAGCGGATTGGAGCCCTGTGGCTCAGGTTTGCCGTTAGCTTAGCAGAGCTAAGCAAGGGGGTGTGGCCGAGACTGCCTTGCACTAAGTGGGTGTGCTCACCATGCACTGGGTTTTAAACAAAAAAAAAGTAAACCAGGAAATAGCAGCTCTGTGCACACTTGAGCATTGTGATTGCTCGGCGCACCCCTGTGCTTAAAAAGGAAGGCAATGGGAAGGGAAAACAGCAGTAGGAAGGTAATCTAGGAGAACTAGCATAGCTGGCAGGTGAACTGTATTAGAATCAGCCAATTACACAGGCAGCAGACCAGCCCACCCCAGAACACTACTATAAACTATGCACACACCTTCCCCTCTGGTATTTCCCATACTCTACACCACTGGTGTATACAAGCTGGGAACTTTTAACAAACAAAACAACAAAATGATAGGGGCTGCAATAGCTATCATACAACAATTTGTGGAAGAAGCTGAGTGTGGTGAGGATGTGAATGCTGTCAACCAACCCACAGTGAGGAGATGGAGGAGACTGTACAGACCCAGGGTAACCTACCAGGGGCTACATGACCTGGAGATACTGGAGCGCTATAGGGTGGACAGGGACCTCCTATAGCAAATCGTTGAGCTGTGCCAGCCACGCCTGACACACAGAACTAACAGAGGGAAACCTATCCCAGTGGATACCAAGGTATCTGTCGGCCTAAGAATACTAGCTACAGGTACCTTCCATAGGCCAACTGGGAATATGATGGGGATCTCACAGGCATCAGCATCCAGGGTACTACACCAGTTCCTGGATGCCATGTCAGCACATGCCAGTGTGCACATATAATTCCCCAACACCTGTGAGGTGTTGGCCAGCAATATGCATCTGTTCCACCACATAGCAGAATACCCTGAGAAAGTGGGTGCTATAGACTGCATGCACATACACATCAAAGCACCACCCAGTGAGTGGGGTAGGGTCTACATCAAATGCAAGGGCTTCCCCTCCATCAACTGCCAGGTCGTGTGTGATGCTCAGGGCATAATAATGAATGTGTGTGATGGCTGCCCTGGAAGCTATCACAATTCCCACATCTGGTATCTGACTCAGCTGTACCACAGATTTGCCAGTGGGGACACCCCTTATGATCACCTAGTGGGGGATGCTGGATACCACTGGAGCCATGGCTGATGACACCCATCAGAAATGCACACACACACACCCGAACAAGAACTCCATGAGGCACACGCACAGAACAGAATTATAATAGAGCATTTGTTTGGTATGCTCAAGTCACGGTTCCAGTGCCTGGGCATATCTGGTGGAGTCTTGCAGTACTCATCAGCTACATGTACCCAAATTGTCATCGTATGTGCCATACTGCATAATATGATCCAGAGGAAACAGCTGCAGCAGGCACAGCATGGGGCAAGCCTACACAGCCTCCCACCATTGCCAAGGCCTGCACAGGCACAGAGTGGCTCGGAGGAGGAACAACATGAGCCTGCCCCAGTAGGCAGAAGGAGGCATGCCCAGTATGCCCTGGTCTTGGCAAAGAGGCAAAGCATAGTACATACACTGACACAGGAGGGACCCGGGGAATAACACCTCTCTCTGACTCTCACATACAGTAAAAGGGATGCCAAACATGACACTACCTGTGCTCAACCATGTGTAGGGAGTGTACTATGTGCATCCAACATAGGCAGCCCTGCAGCACCACCTTCAATACTAGGACACCCACAAGGTAAGTCACTCAGCGTACCAATTGCCGAGTGGAGTAGAATGTGTTGTTACCTGTATGTGTGGTATGGATGTAAGCATGCAAGGGAATTGGGTGGCTGAAAGGTATGCCAGCAGATAGTAGACACCTATAGTGGCACCATGACATCTGTAACAAATACTGGTGTCACCATAGTAACCAGTACTACACAGGGCGACAGAACCCACTGCAAGAAATGTGCTGGGCCACATGTGTGTCCATTTGACTCACACATGCCAGTCATGGAGGTTCACATACCCAACAACAGTCCCAGCCAGCAGGACAGGTGTAGACAAACATAAACAAAGGCTGTGCTATGGCCTCTGAATGATGCCTATGGGTAACCTCCCCCCCAGGCCTACACAGACAGACTACAGCATGTCAGGCAGTGGGATGTTAGGTCTGAGGGGTAGGAAGTCAGAAACTAATATGTAGGTCAATCAAAGCTAAGACCTGTAGTACACTGATATGCCTCCAGTCAGCATGATAGGTTAGAATACAGAATGAAATGGAGTACCTTACATACCAGTACTGTCATTGCAAATGTGTACAAGTGGCAGGTGTGCCCCCATCCTACGTAGAAATGTAAAAACAGTCATGTGTGTCCCCCCCAATCCTGTGTAGAACTGTATTAACAGTCAGGTGTGCCCCCCTAATCCTGTGTAGAAATGTAGAAACAGTCAGGTGTGCCCCCCCAATCCTGTGAAGAAATGTAGTAACAGTCAGGTGTTCCCCCCCACTCCTATGTAGACATGTAGAAACAGTCAGGTGTGCCCCTTCCCCCAAGCTAGCGTAGAAATGTAGTAATAGGCAGGTGTGCCCCCAATCCTGTGTAGAAATGTAGAAACAGTCAGGTGTGCCCCCCAATCCTGTGTAGAAATGTAGAAACGGTCAGGTGTACCCCCCCAATACTGTGTAGAAATGTAGCAACATGTATGAGTAGGTATAATACCAGTAGAGCACAGATGCCCAGAGGTGGCCAAGGTAGCAGGATAGGTTGTAGCATTTGCACAATATGCAGGTCCGTGTGTGTTAGGTTGGTGTGTGTTTCATATTGTGCGAGAGTGGTCAGTATGTATGCATGTTGAGGTAAGACCTGGTGGCCATTTCCCACTACTGTTGTTGACAAGGGCAAGCCCTCACAACCGCAGTGACAAAGACAATTCCCACAAGTATAACACATTCTAGCAGTAAGGCATTGTAAATGTATGGTGGTAATATGTGTCACCATCTGAAAGACTGTCATGGCATGGCTGTTGGGCTAGATATACAAGCAGTACACAGGGGAAAGTACCCCAGACATACAGTACATATTGTGTCACTGTGAAATGGAGACACCCATGGAATTGTACATACAGGTATGCATCAGATTAACTGGTCCTGTAGAAGGGGATACCGGTGATGTCTGCCTGAACACTTGCAGATCACAAAGGAGGTAGAACAGATGTATTGGGAAACAGCGGATGTACCTGCACATGCCAACATAACTGGAATGCCCCATGCATATCTGTGTGTCAGATGCAAGTAGTGTCCATAGCACACATGCACCCAGCTAACACAAACACCACTCACAGGTACCTCTCTGGTCATATCCCCGCTGTGGGGAATGGGTACAATATGATCCCACCTGTATATGGCAATAGCAGAAGAATGCAGCATGCAGTGCAGGTATCCCATGCAGGTGTGTCCCTAGCTGTATGTAACACCCTGCCAGCATCCACACCACCTGATCAAGACTGATAGAAGATATTGGCATGAACACCTATCACAACTACCCTGTCACCCCAGGGGTATATACTCTATAGTGGTCTGAGACTGTAGGACTGACAGAATGCAACAGCCTGTCACATCTGGCCCACAGCAACACCTAATGGCCCACAGGCCTCTGCCAAAGGCCTGTGTCTCACATGTACTGCCAATGCATGTTATGTCATGGACACCCAAATAACAACATAACACACTCCACATAAGCCATATGCAAGGCCATGTGGACAAACCACAGTACGATGTCCACCATGTCCCACTGCATGAACTGTGGACCAACACTAACACACACCTGTGATGGGGTGATACCCTTAGGGAAGGTATCAGAGAATGTATGCATAATGTATGGAAGAGGTTAGAATAACAGGGGGTGGATTGGGAGCATGGGCAGCATGGGATGTGCAAGGTCCAACAACAAGCTGTGTTCACACACTATCCCTGGCTGCAAGCACATCAATGGGTGGCAACACGCCTGCCCATACACCACAATAGGGATAATGTCCTGACCCATGGCCCCTGCCTCTGGGTAACCTGTGTGAATCTGTACAGCTGTGGGGCATTGCCACAGCAACGTAAGCCCATACTGTCATGTTGATGGGTGTACAAGTATGATATCCTCTGCCACCACTGTACCAATGTGCTGAGCCAGATACACAGACCCAGCAGCAAGTGTCTGCAGCTCCCCCTCCAGAATGGCATAACTTACCATGATACCTAGGAGTCTGCCCACAATACTGGATACAGCTGCAGGCACCCTTGTCCCTCAAGACATCACTGTGAGCAAGAATGCCCACCTGATAATACATGAGGACAGAAAACATCACTGTGTATAACAGCACACATGTATGAATATCTCTGCTAACAGCAGTACCATGCAGCTGAAGCAGTACAGACACAAAGACATTGGCAACCTTCAAACATTGGACCCCACCCAGTTTGGGTTTGTGAAGGGCCGATCTTGTCTCCTGAACCTGATTGACTTCTTCAAATCAGTCTCCAGAGCCATGGACAAGGGTAAGGTGGTCCACACAGCCTATCTAGGCCTTGCTAAGGCCTTTGACACCATCTCCCACTCTGGAATCATAGATAAACTTACTAAGCTGGGCATTAATCCCTACATCACCCAATGGGTTGCTAACTGGCTTACTGATATAACCCACACTGTAAAAGTAGCCAACTCTAAATCCAGCTCCAGACAAGTGACAAGTGGAGTACCTCAGGGATCAGTCCTGGGACCGCTTTTCTTTGGCATTTACTTCTCTGATGTACAGGACAACACTAAGGGACTCTGGCTAACAAAGTTCGCAGATGACTGCAAACTGGGAGCCATTATTGAATCCCCAAATGATGTGGATACTCTAGAAAAGGGCCTTACATAAACAGATGCTTGGTGCCAGAGCCATGGGCTCAAACTCAATGCCAAGAAATGTATAGTTATCCCCTTTGGGAAAAAACATGTACCCATGAATTACCATATAGGTGGCAGTACACTAAACACCGAAAGTGTGATAAGAGACTTAGGGACACAGGTGGACAGTGGTCTCACCTTCGATAACCACATTGCCACAACAGTCAGGAAATCCTTCTATGTGGCACACCTCATCACTAAGGGCTTTTCATCCAGAAAAAAGGAGGTCATTGTCCCACTGTACTCATCCCTCATTAGACCCATTATAGAATACAACACCCAGTTTGGTATGTACCTCTCAAGACATCTGCAACAACTGGAAAGGCCGCAGAAATACCTCACTAAAAGAATCACAGGCCTAAAGCAGATGCCCTATGCTGACCGCCTTAAAAAACTCCAGCTATACTCTGTCACATATCGTCTACTCAGAGGTGATCTCTGCTTAACATACAAGGCCATGTCAAACCCAGAGCTGTTGGACATGCTACACTTAAAGAAATCCCAAACCCTCAGAGCCACACACTCCAGGGATCTAAACCTTGTCATCACAATAAACAAAACATGCTGGAGGGATAGGTTCCTGACCCAGAGACTCCCCAGACTCTGGAATAGATTGCCCATACACGTCAAGCAGAGTGCCTCTTTGGCCCTCTTCAAAAGGAACCTTGAAGATTGGATGGGAGAAAGGAAATTCACCCCAAGGATCACATCAGTTGCCCTGCTAGCAGAGGTCCAGGGAAGTAAATAGTGTGGGAAGAAATAGCCAGGTAATTGTTATGACTAGGCTTGTATAGGCCCTAGGGCTGATAGCCTAGTACCAACCTATGAACCTATGAACAATAACCTACAATACACACTTTCCCCTGCACAGTTTGTCCCCATATTGCCAAATGATTGACAGATACCCTGCAGAAACAGTTTGCTACCTGTAGGTGTAGAACGCAGAGGTTTGCACTGGAGTACAAACTACCTGGAATGGATCCACACATTCAATACAGAAGGGCATATGGGAATGCTCACACACTTAGAGAAATGAAGGCAATGTCAGACAACAACATATGGAAAGGTCATACTGGGCATACTTACACACGTAAACTAATGAAGTCCATGTCTGCAAACAACAGTGGACCATACATATCTGGCATATGCAGATGTTAGTGCATACACTCCTCAGTATGCACCAGTCATGCCTTGCACACACAGTTGATAGGAATACAGACACATATCCAAGGACAACACACTATAATAAGCCAAAAGTAGATGGACATAGATGTGTGGAAGAGCGTGACTGCGACAAGGAGCTATCCATTATGAGGCCTGTCCCACCCAGTACAGAGTCAAATGGCTAAAACCACATGAGGTGTAAATGTTACTCACTATAGACATAAGCCACTGGTATCTGCCAGCATTACAGACTATGTGGTGCAAGTGCTAGCTGTGCAACATGGCTGTACAAGGAAGTAGTCATCTAGCAGCTGTATACACGTACCTGTGCAATATAACCCTGCATGTGGCCGCATGTGGTGTGTCAGCCTCTAGAGGAATGGGATATGGCCCATGCACACACACTGTCCTCCCCATAGCCCTACTATGACAAGCCTGCTGAGGTCACTCACTTTGAAATACACCTTTGGGAAAGAGGTAGCCCAGTAAGCTCCATGGCATGTCCTATAACTGTGTAGTGCTTTAGTGTGATAAACTAGTTATGTAGGAGGTCTAATCCCAGACATGGCAACTGTGTGTGTGTGTGTGTGTGTGTGTGTGTGTGTGTGTGTGTGTGTGTGTGTGTGTGTGTGTGTGTGTGTGTGTGTGTGTGTCTCTGCCTGTGTAGCGAGCAATGTTTATTAGGCTAGTCATATTCACTACAATGCAAATGCCCTACTTTGGCAAGGCTGCTGCTATTATCCACTATGAAATACACCTTTTGAAAAGCTGTAGCCCAGTATTCTCCGTGGTGCGTCCTATAACTGTGAACTGCTGTAGTGCAATAAATTAGTTAGGTAGAAGCTCTAACCCCAAACATGGCAACTGTGTGTGTGTGTGTGTGTGTGTGTGTGTGTGTGTGTCTGTGTAGAGAGCAATGCTTTTTAGGCTAGTTACACTCACTACAAATCACATTCCCTACTTTGGCAAGGCTGCTGATGTCATCCACTCTGAAATACACCTTTCAAAAAGCTGAGCCCAAAAATCTCTGTGGTGTATCCTATAACTGTGTACTGCTGTAGTGTGATAAACTAGTTAGGTAGGAGTTCTAATCTCAGACATGGCAAGTGTGTGTGTGTGTGTGTGTGTGTGTGTGTGTGTGTGTGTGTGTGTGTGTGTGTGTGTGTGTGTGTGTGTGTATCTGTCTGTGTACAGAGCAATGCTTTTTAGGCTAGTCGCACTAATTACAATTCAAATGCCCTACTTTGGCAAGGCTGCTGATGCCATCCACTGTGAAATACACCTTTCAGAAAGATGTAGCCCAGTATTCTCCATGGTGCATCCTTTAACTGCGTACTACTGTAGTGTGATAAACTGGTTAGGTAGGAGTTCTAATTCAAGACATGGCAACTGGGTGTGTGTCTCTCTGTCTATGTAGAAAGCAATGCTTTTTAGGCTAGTCACACTCACTACAAATCAAATGCACTACTTTGGCAAAGCTGCTGATGTCATCCACTATGAAATACACCTTTCGGAAAGCTCTAGCCCTGTAACCTCTGTGTTGCATCCTATAATTGCATACTGCTGCAGTGTGATAGACTAGTTAGGTAGGACTTCTAATCCCAGACATGGCAAAGATGTGTGTGTCTCTGTCTGTGTAGAGCGCAATGCTTTTTGGAGTGTCCTATAACTGCATACTGCTGTACTGTCATAAACTAGTTAGGTAGGAGTTCTAATACAAGACAAGGCAACTGTGTGTGTGTGTGTGTGTGTGTGTGTGTGTCTCTGTGTAGAGAGCAATGCTTTTTAGAATAGTCACACTCACTACAATAAACATGCCTTACTTTGGCAAGGCTGCTGATGTCATCCATTGTGAAATACACCTTTCGAAAAACTGTAGCCCAGTAATTTCTGTGGCATGTCCTATATCTGCGTACTGTTGTAGTGTGATAAACTAGTTAGGTAGGAGTTCTAATCCCAGACATGGCAACTGTGTGTGTGTTTCTGTCTATGTAGAGAGCAATGCTTTTTAGGCTAGTCACACTCACTACAATTCAAATGCCCTACTTTGGCAATCCTGCTGATGTCATTCACTGTGAAATACATGACACAAGTATACCCCTCACTGGTGAGATCAGATCATAAACTAATCGAATCACTTACAAATGCCTTCTACCAGCACCTACAGGACTGCATGGATCAGGCAATCCCAAACAAAACTAAGACTCTCTGTACCAAAGCCCCAGTCTGGTGGACCCCAGCCATAAACAAGCTCTAGCAAAATCCTAGTAAAAACTAAGAGCTCTCATAAAAATCATCAAGGCAAATTTTGAGAGAGAAAAATCAGGACTCTAAAGAGAATCATAAGGCCTTTAGTTAGAAACCTAGGAGAAACTCCCAGATATGCTAATTAGTTCAAAATGATGTGAAAATTACTGAACCTACACACATTGCCAACATACTGGCTGACAGGTTCAGTCTCCCAAAAGGAGATATCTATTCCAGAGGATTGTAGCCCCAAACATCTCCAACGCCCAGGTGACCTCACTTGGTGTCTGTGCTTCATGAGCTCAATGAGGAATTAAACCCACAGTTAGGACAGCTGTTTAATCTTAGCCTCACCTCAGGACCTGTGGTCCCTCCACAAGCCTTATCTGCAAAGCCATGGAGAGGATCATAATGGAACTCATAAATAATAGGAACTTGCTTTGGATCCAACCCAGGATCCTGCCTCTTAAACTTGTTTTGAGACAGTCAAAGGCCATTGATGAGGAAAGGCAGTCCATACAGCCTACCTCAACCTGGCAAAGGCCCCATACATCACAAGATGGGTTGCAAACTGGCTAAGTGACAGAACCCACAGGGTCAGAGTTGCTGGAGCCATGTCAGACTCAAAGCCTGTCACAAGTGGTGTCCCACAGAGTCCTGAAACACAGGAGGGTTATGGCTGACAAAGTTTGCAGATGACTGCAAACTATCCTCGAATGGCCTCACAGCCATGGCCTGAAGTTAAACGCCAAAAATGCATAGTCATACCTTCGGGAAAACAAGGTTACCCCTAGCTACTTTGTTTGACACTCATGTTGCTAAAGTAGATATTGCCCACCTGATCATGAAGAGAAGGGAGGTCATCGTACTCATCACTCATTAGACCTATGATTGAGCAATGCCCGTTCAGAATGTATCTGACCAGACACCTGCTGCAGCTTGAGGCCAAAGGATAAAGGGTCTCAAAAAAGAACTCCAGCTCTATTCAGTCTCATACGCTCAGAGGTGACCTGTGCCTGACATATAAGGCCATGTCAAACCATGCTTCACCTCAAAAAATTCAGATAAACCTTGACACGGTTATAAATAGAATGTGGGGACAGATTCATCCCTCTCTGGCCTTGTTCAAGAGGAATCTTGACCAATGGATGGGAGATTGCAGATATACCCCAGGGATCTTGACAGAGGCACAGCAAAATGATAGGCATAGTTTTATTCAGGCTTATAAATGCCCTTGGGCAGATAGCCAAGTATGAACCTATGAACCTATGAACCTAAATACACCTTTTGGGAAGGGGTACAGCAACAATCCCCATGGTGCTTCCTATAACAGCTTCATGTTATAGTGTGATATATAACTCTGGTAGGGGTTCTATTCCCACACATGGCAGTTGTGGATGTTTTGTGTGTGTTTCTATGTATGTGTAGGGAGCAATGCATTTTTGGCTAGTCACACTCAGTACAATTCAAATGCCCTACTTTGGCAATCCTGTTGATGTCATTCACTGTGAAATACACCTTTGGGGAAGGAGTACTACAATAACCTCCGTGGTGCATCCTATAACTGCATAGTGCTGTAGTGTAATATACTAGTTATGTAGGAGTTCTTTAGGAAAGAAAATCGCTGATCTGTCAGTTTAAGATTGTAAGCTTTCACTTACATAAGTTCAATCAATTAGCGTTTGCTTTTTTAAGCGTTCGCTGATCTAATATAGACCCATCTATATATATATATATATATATATATATATATGGTTCCCATTCAGAAGCCTGAAACATCGCAAGCACAAGAAAATCAAATCCACCAGAAACAAAAGCCTGAAAATTCCTCTGAAACTCAAAATCCTGGAAAAGAAAGCCCAAAATCCTGCCCAAAAAAAATCACAAACAAAAATCCTGAAAACACGATAATGCTAATATGTCACTATAAAGACACTAATATCTACCAACTGACCCCTAACCCCCTAACCCTAAGGTCCGTCACTGCTCGCACACTCACCTGACCCGGCGCTAACTAACTCACTTAAACCTTCTTATTTGTCACTATTGCATACATGCCTAACCTGTAGCCCAACAGCAACTCACTTAAGCCACCTAACCTAAAAATAAAACCACCTGCACACTTACCTGACCCCCAACGCATGACTAACACCACAGGGCTAACAATAGCAAAGCCACAATGACATCAGTATGTCTATTTTTGTGTGTTTTCAGGATTTTGAGTTTCAGGTTTTGGTCTTTCAGGATTTTGGAGCTTTCAGGATTTTGAGTTCTCGAGATTCTAATTTTCAGGCTTTTGATTTTCAGTTTTGATTTTCAGTTTCAGGATGTTGATTAAGGAACCATATATATATATATATATATATATATATATATATATACCTTTATATATTATATATGTGTACATATGTACACATATACATACCTATATGTGGGGTACATTCAGACATCAGGTCCACAATTTCACAGTACCTTCCTGCACAGCTGCACTGTTCTGCTGTGCTACAATAGAGACAGGTGCCACATATGGCCATAGCCTGACATTAGGGGGCTATATGTAGGACCTGATTGCAGGTAACCCCATTACACACCTATGGCATTTCTGCATGCTACATTACAGATTAACCTGAGTATCCTGCAAGGGGTGGGCTGTGGGTCCCACGTGCCCATCATAATGGCATTACTTCCACCACCAGCTATTGGCCACATAATATACATACTTCCCATTACACAACACACACTATGATGGTTTACATTTCATCAGTCAGTGCTGATCTGCACAGTTGACGGGTATGACCCACTACCCACAGGGGCAGACACTATTGTCCATAGCAGTTGTTCTGTTGAACATCATTATGGCAACACCTGATGGCACATATAAATCATTCCACATCATCTATCCCATTATTATAGACTAGGTACTACATTCAATTACATGCATATATACTTCACATACCTATTGTGGGAA